>NW_019394482.1:0-186420 GCF_000612105.2 Orussus abietinus
ACGTTTTATTATAAGGAAATATATCGTAGTAAGATTATTTTACATCACGTTGAATTATAGTTTTCTTTAACTTCCATCAGGCTGTTTCATGAACTTTAACAAAACATTTAAATTACGTGGTTAAACTGTTGAATTAAAGTATCTTATTTGACGTTTAATTATTGGTAGTTATCCAATTTACAATAAACGTATGATTACTTTATTCAATTAACGTTGTAATAACGTTTAATTTATATGGTAAATTACATAATATTTAAACGTTAATATAACGAGTTTATAACGCGTTAAGAAATTCGTTTATCCGCGCGACATTTTGTCGTTGATTCAACGTAGTATTTTTTCTTCCGTATAACGTCTGGTTAATGGTCTGGTTTCAACGTTTTTTTAACATGTATGTGCTTATTGGGTTCCGTTCAATTTTCACGTGTCTGGGACTTTACGATAATTTTCGCCTTCCGTTAGTTGAGGGACCGACCCTTCGGGTCTTACACTGGTGCGAATCCGTGGGTGGGTTGGGAGGTTCATCGCTGGTGCGTGAGCTCCCGTACGCTGGTGCGAGCCCTGACGGATTGGGCCCATGCGGTTCGGGTCCCGGATTGGCCTTTTAGAGGGCCTGGCGCCCAACAATTTTCTTGCTGTTGACCGAATACAAGACGGAGACACCATTTTCAGATTATTTATTTATGACCACCAGAGGGTTGGAACATTAATTGCCAGGATTTTGTTTGGGAATTATGTTATTAAAAATAACGTCACTATATGTATATGTATATATATACATTAGTCTTCGTCTCGTATTCGCTTAACAGCAACAAAATTTGTCGCTAGGAAGTACAGAGAAAATGTTTGCAGTTTTCTCTCAGCTATACTCTGCTCTTAAAATATAGAATTTCAGAGTGAGACGATTACAGAAATGTACGATTGTTATTATAAATTTTTCATTAACTCCTTTCAATTTTAATTCATAAATGTACAGCACACTTCGAGTAATGCAAAATACACTTTAATTTGTTGGAAATTTATTTAATTACTTGCGAGTCGATTAACGAAATTGTCCACAAACTGTTTTACATTTCGAGTTTCGACTACGTGGAAAATGAGCGATGTAATTGCTGAACGTTTGGTTAATTAAATTGTTACTGCACCTGAGTGTAATTTCGCATTTGGACAAATTGAAGGTCGAGGATTTTTAGATCGATATTACCATGTAACCTTTTGGCTTTCGGTGGTTTAGGGCAGACTCATTATCGCTATTATCACCAGCACATTAGTAAATTGTTTCCTTTAACGTCACTAATGTGTTTTTTAATCACTGCTATTTGCGACAGTTATATAACATTAAGTACTGTTACCTAACTTTATTCCCCGACAAACCTTATTCGCTTAACAGTGATACGAATAGCGCAATATCCTTCGAGAAGTGCGTAACACACGGTGGCCACTATAGAAAACCGTAAGATCTTCCGTGAGCCATTTAAGGCAACAGTTATTATACCGTAAAGATAAATTCCGTTCCCCAGGTGAGTGTTTACGAGGACGATGAATGGCAATCCACGCAGATAATATATTATCAAATGTATCCCGAAACACCTCTATTTGTTCACGAGTTATGCCACTAATTTACCATTTAATAAAGTATAACGTCATGGCTGTATCAGACCACCTCATTAAAAAAACGAATAAATTTCAACAGTCATAAAAAGTCAAAGGACCGTTTCATTTATATTTACATTATATTCCTCTTCTACGGTATAAAGAATGTAAATTTTTCAAACATTTATCAATCGTTTAACATTTGTTTAAACCATTTCTATACTAGGGACTCGAGGACTGTTTCATCCACTCTCCCAAGAGTACCAAGACGCGATTTGCAATTAGCAGCAGTACCGATAAATAGACTATAATGTCCAAACCACCTGTAAGAAACACTCCCTCGTATAAATGGAGATTCTAATGAATTACCTACGCCTCTAATGAATTACCTCGTTTCACACGTCACCGTGAAAAGCACTTTCTATGTAATCTCTGCCATTCCGCAGGATTGCCTTAAAGGGCGATTTTAGCGGCGACACGGTCACCTCCCCCCCCCCCCCCCGGAAAAGGGTGGAAAATTGAATTTCCACTTTCGAGAATGGAATCCGAAGACTGAGCTTCCTTGAAAGGTTCTCATTCGAGACAAACTCGAAGTCGAAGTCGACTATCGCGCCTTCCTCGTTTCGCCTCGACGCTTTCGGAGGAAAATCGAATTTCAAGTGCTCAATGCTACGGTGAAAATCCACCCTGAAGAAGGGGCTTAACACAGAGTAAGATGATGCGATCACCCCATCAACATTAACAGAATAAATACCATACCTAGACGACGACACATGGAAACTACCACATTTCGATCCGCCATGAGCATTAAGAAAATCTTTAATATTAATTTTCTCAATCTTTCTAATCCCAACCTACAATTCTGTCAATTTTATAAGAGTGGGTCATCCAGTTAAATATCAAAGTGACATTACCCGAGATATTTTAATAAGGAGTTGGGTGAAAAAATGTTTAACAAGGAATTTTGCAAATGAGACTTAAAAAATCAGAGGAAAATTAAAAACAATGGAAGAATGCGAATTGCGATGAGTAATTTAACAATGTCCCCTGTGCACATAAAGATTTAGATTATGTCACGTTCGGAATAAATAAATATAGCCGTTTATCGTGGGTATGAAAATCTTCAGAAGAAAAGTGGACACTGAAGCGTGTTATGGGTTAGGTACAACACAAGGGTTAGGTATGGTTCTCGTCGTTTAAGAGCTTTTGTGGCCGATAATGTCACCGTTAAATATAATGCCTATCTAGAAGAAGGGTAACCGTTGAAAAACAGCTCAGTTCTGTTTACAGCACCGTGAACATGAATTTAACAGTGAATTAAAAAATAAAAGTGAACCGACAAAAATTGTATTTTCTTTTTCTATGACAGTTTTGGAATTTCGTATATCTACTTTCAAAATCTTATCCCTTCCTTTACTTCAGACAATCATCCCTTTCCAAGTATAACATTTTGGACTGCGATCAATAAACTAATTAATAAAATAATTAACGAAATCGTATTGATTTCTAATCCTACCGAAGGTTGGATCATACCAGAATGGGCACAAGTGACCGAGCATAAGTCTCGTTTGTTAGTGCTCTGTCTGTAAAAGGAGCTTGGCGATAGGTCGATTATCTAAAGCTCATTACGTACCGAGTCGTTATAAACGTTTAGCAATCCCAGCAGCAAACATGAAATGCTTCTAGCCATTCAATATTTGCAAACAAAGCATAATTGACCAATCGTGAACATTGCTGGAATCGGTGACTTATAGCATATAAAGTGATAAATCAAAAATTCAAATCGGAAATTTTAAGCTAAATCAAAAATTGAAGAGACAGTTTTAGAAACTCCACCGACAAATATTGATTTCTTCATTATTTAGATTTCAGTTTTCAGACGGAGAAGGATAAGTATCAAGGTTATAATTTTTATAAACAAATTAAGCACTATCCTGAAATCAGTAATCTTCTTAAAAATAAAATAAAGAATATGAAAAATATCCATCTACATCAAATTAAAACTTTGAAGAATACCTTCTACACTCTCATTCTAGTTGATCGAAAGTTCAATAAGTTAGAAGAAAAGTATGTTAAAGTATGTTGCGCACTTTTACATGTCCTATGTATTTTGGGGGGATGCTGAGCTGTAGGTTTCCAAACTTTAAAATAAGAAAACAAACTTCCAGATGAAACGATCCAATAGTGTACGTAGAGAATAAGATCAATTTCGAAACAATTATTGAAAAGTTATTACCTACGTGAGCACATCTGTTAGAGTAACAAACAAATGCAATATTCCGGAAACAATACCCGCAACAGGACAAGTGGATTCTTGCCAAGACAAATACTTAATTTCGTATTTTCACATTCCAATAAAAGTTTTCAATAAAATCTTCGATGGAAACGAAAATTACGATAACAAACTTTTTTTTAAATTTCCCTTTAATTCTTCTTAACAATTCATGAAAACGTTAACTCAATAAAATGGAAGCTCAGAGAATAAGTTGATTTTGAACAATTCTTTGTCCCGATAGTTATCTATGATTTAACGTTAATTAAATTGATATCAAAGAAAATTATTGGTTTTGTCGCGGAACGAACAGTCGATAAGATCAATCATTCAGGAGATAAGTTCATGGAGGACATTAACTGCATCCGGGCCCAGGTCGCTCCATTTCCTGAGCATATCTTTTTATGACATTATTTTCGCAATCCTTATATTAACCAGAAAAATTATATTATTTATCAAGTCCTCTATTACTGGACATGCCATATATTCAGTATCGTCGCACAGAACGCACCTAAAAATTATAACAACCTCACTAGCAAGTACTCAAAACATAAAAATCTATACTCATCAGCAGTATATTCTATTTATAAGTAATAATTACTTTTTGCCAATAAACATTTCAAAGTGCCAGCCCCGTTTTACCTCCCGTACACTTATTTCAGTTTTATAGGAATTACCTCCGATCTATCCCCAAAAGAAATAAAAGGAAAAAATAACGAAAATAGCTATAGCAATTTCTAAATCGATCGCCCCAATCGGGTCTCATTATCGACTTATCGAAAACGTTCATCTACTTACCCGATGAGTCTCTTCCGGCGTGATTGAAGACTTCATGCCGGCTTATTTCCGGTCCGTCCTTACCGGAGGAAGGGTCGTATTTCTCATGTATCGGCGTAATATCGATCAATGGTGATCAGCAGAAACTGGAGGACGTCACTTCTCACCGCAAGTTCACTGCCAGTTCACTGCAAGTTCACCACAAGTTCACTGAAAGGAACGTCCAATGGATAATCGATTAGTCTTTCCGGTCGATCGGTGGAAATCAAGTTTGTCTATTTAAATCCGTTAATTTCGCGGAATTCCCTCTTCAGCGTTTATTTTCGATGCACGAGACGATGAATTTACTCCGAAAATCGAAATTTTTTCACTTTTCGAGAACGGCTCGAAGGATTCTAAAGATACAGTAATTTGGAAATTATAAAGCAGGAGGACAATTTCGAGATTAACAATGTACCGCATTACTTCTGGAAATTTTCCATTCTTTGAGGAATACGGTTCTTGTATAAAATTCAAAATTGCCTTACTTCAAGTGACATATTCACATTTTATAAAAGGGTGTTTAAACTCACCCAACAACTAAACGTTACTACCACGTAATGGAAACTTTCCGTTGTAAATAATACCCAATAAACGGAACTTCTAACCATTAATTGAATCCATGCCTGTTTTTATAAGATCCTTTTGCAGCCGCTACGTCATTAAAAATTTCGCGTAAAAACAGGTAGGATCGATTTTGACTTAAATGTAACACGACCGCCTACAAATTGTATGCCTCACGGAAATGACACAAAATAACACCTTTCACACCCAGTTTAACACAAGGTTTTGTTAAAGTTTCTCTCGGTATCGACAGGATCTACTTTTGCTCGAGGCAGTTCTAATTTTACCGAACATTTTGAACTGCATAAAACACAAACCTTACCCTCTTTACTCAACTACCGAAAAGGTTTCAAAAATTATTACCTCTATAACTGTTTTGTTTTTCAATTCATATTAAACATACATATATCTCAGGCAATATATATTATACCAACAATACTGACATTTTTGAAAATATTCAACTTTAGTTCCGATGCATTTCCTTGCTGCACAAAAATTGCTAAGAAACTTGAATAAATCCCACGAATTGGTCATATGTATCCCTTTTATAAGTTTTCTATCTTATAGATAATTTATATATTCTGTCGAATAGGAATGTTCATACATTTTATATATTGCCATAATTTGTGGTTTTAAAATATTTTCAGAGAGATACCTTTATCCTTTTGAGTCGAATACTTTCCCTTTAGTCTTTACAACTTTTGCGTCTCGTATTTTTGCCTTCAAGTACAATTTCCTTTACACCTTTCAATGCTCTCGCGATTTCGATCTATCCAAGAAAACGAAGTTGACGTTTGTGCCATCGGGAGCTCTTTATTCTCCACTATACTCGAAAACGATATCCCCCATTACCTTCTCTCTGTGTATTATTACGTTTCTAGTGTAAACTTTCAAAAGTTGATTATACATTTACTTGGCTTCACGTTGACGGAAAGTGTAAATAACATTTAAAAGCAACGATATCTATCAATTACGTACTTCTTGTGTAAATTCGTACATGTATGTGCAACGATCAAGACTTTTCCATATTTCTTTCTTTTTTCAAATATTAATGAAAAACGCGTTAAGATAACAGATCTAAAAATGTGTAGAAATCGTCCATTTTGTTTATTGTAAAGTCTTAAGAATTTCTCAAACTTCATTTTTACTTTTTCAAATCTATTCTATATCGTCTGTATTCTATACCCGAAGTACTTGCATAAAAATGTTTAACGTGGGTATCAATTATCACAAATTGCAAGCCCACTCAGGGAAAACGGAGACAGTACTCCGTTGGACCATCAAAAATGACAAAGGGATACAAGTGGAAACCTCGGAAGAAACTCCTTACGTGATCGGGTATCTTTCTTAAATTTCAAGTTAAATGAATTATATATCAAGAAAATCTACGATCCTTCGATAACATGCAAATTAAGACATCGACTGTACTATTTACCACGTGGACAAAGGAAAACTAAATTTTGGGTTTCCTCCTATACAAATGATCCGACAAACTACTTAAACCACTAATTATATCTGTTTGATATTCCAATTAATTATCAAAACTCTCGAACGTATAAATTCTGTGTTCCAGAAAAATGTTAAAACTTTTATTTTATCCAAATACGTATGATAGGCGCGAAACACTGACCTAGTTTATGGTAAATCCATGAAACTCGATGGTAAATCACAACATAACGAAGAGAAAACGCAAACATCGTACCATACATTTTTAATAATACTTCAATTCATTTCTCAATTTATCGACCTAATAATTTGTTCTATTTTCTCCTCGCCGTAAATGCGAAAGCAGAGACAGAAATCCATGAAACTCCAAAACGAATGGAATTTTCGTAATGAAAACGCGGCCAACTTCCCGCAACTCGGCGCCATGTGCGGCAACTTCACGGCGACCCGCGAGGATATCTCCCGCAGAGTTAGTAGCAAAGTCCATGCGAAACAAAAGAGAGTAATTACGAGAAAAACCGCAAACGTAGTCGGCATTAGTTTACAGCCCACGAAGCCCTCGAGACAATTAGCATAGACTACCTGAAGACTTCTCTTTCCCGACTTTTCTTTTATCCTTCAACGAGCCCTGTGTACCCGTCAAGATCTTTCGACATCTCTTTGTCAGCTTCCGTGGCGTATTTCGTCGGCTACCGAGAGGAAGAGAGACAGAGGTACGGGTTAGGCTCGTGACGTAAGTGGGAGACAGGCGAGGAAAGAGTGAGAGGTGGATGCGGGAGAGGTGAGCGAGAGAGAGAGCGACGGGGTGACGGGGCGCCGATGCGGGTGAGGGTGAGGGTGGAGGGGGGTGCAAGGGGGCTTAACGCGCGAGAGAGAGGGCTGCGAGCGAGCAAGCGAGACCGAGCGACACTCGCGGGTATGGAGCGCGCGCACGCGCGCGCACCTACTAGAGACGTACGAACCGAACGGCGGAAGCGCTAACACTGAGCGCTTGAATCGCGGGGGTTGCGGCCGGCTCCTCGGGGTGGTGGGTGGCGCAGCCGGCTCGGGTGGGCCGCTAGTTCCGCGGCGCGCCTTCCGGCGGCGCTACCTGTCGCCCGAAGGGGCGGAAGTGAGCGCAAACTGTGAGATATTCTACGTTAATTGTTTAATGCTCGTTAATTTTTGATGTAGGATTTAGAGGATTTATATCATAAAGTATTATAATGAGACATACGCCTGCAGTCGGTCTAACTATGCAAGCGCCATGGATAATGTAGGAATCCCGATACTAAATGATCAATTTTCTATCGATATAAATAACCTAAATTGCTTTTAGCTGTGTAGTTAAGGTGATACGAAAGGATCATTCTGAATATATAAAACATAAAAATATTTACATAACTTTTCTTCAAGCTAGGTGCACCGAATCGTTGGAAACTGCAGTACGTAATTATGAAAGCCCTAAGGAAGAACGTGGTGTTTATAAAATTTAATAAAAGAAAATGTATTCTTGGTTCTAATCTGGGATAAATGAAAAACATTGTGACTAAAAATGCAATTTCATGAGCACCATGTTGTTCCTTAGGGTCTCTGCAATCACATTCTGAAGTTTCCAACAATTCGGTGGATCTAGTTTAGAGAAAAATGTTATACACATTTTGACGTTATATATATATTCACCTTTCATATCACCTTAAGATATGCAATGTAGAACAATAATCCGCACATATTAAACACAGTCATGCTTTTAATGTGATAAGGAACCGAAAATCATTATTTGTAGATTCACTGAATGTATATTTAAATTAATTATTTACTCTCCCTGTTATACATGATATATCCAAAGAATTATGAAACAAATAACATCACTTTCAGAGTCATCAAAAGAATGTATAAAAACAATTTGGAGGTGTCGACTATACTTTTGGAATTTAGCATATATAATCTCGACAAAGATCAAGCAATTTCATTGAATTATCGGACGCAGATAACTACGGGAACCGATACAATCATCGTTAAGCATTTGGTAGAGGGTGATACGCGAAACACAATGAACTTCTGGAGGATGCTTTGACATTGACGAAGTACCAAATGCCTCTTGTAAACACCGGGGGATTAAACAAGCGGAATACCGGACTACGTGTAAATGCGTGGTTGGGAGTGAAGTATTCGCGGTACGGTAACATCGACTACCAAACAATAGGCCATTCTGCTTACAACCCACAGTTGTTGTACCCTGTAGTAAAAATGAACGTGAACATGAACGCCATGCCCAGAACAATCCATTTAAGAAATTTCATAAAATCAGAGCACGTAAAATCTTCTGAATTTTTGACATTTTCTCTAAGCCTAATTTAAACAAAATCCCAATGTTTCATAATAAAATGAATAACTGTACGTGTCTTATCGACCTCGATAACCATATGTCCGTTTCGTAATAAAATAAATGTATATACCTTTTCGACCTTAATATCCATGTGTGAAATATCTTACCATGTTATAAATAAGTAGAACAAAATTTTAAAAAAGCTATTGCGTGTCAGGAATATATCGAAATATTTGGTGAGAGCTATTTTTGTTCCGTGTAAATCCGGGATTCAACGGAAAAGGTGTACGTAGACTATTTACGTGCCTTTGTATATCATTATGACACTGATCGTGATTTACGAAAGATTACCCGGGAATCAAGGTTTCGGAAATGTCGGCTTTGGTCCTCGGTTGTGGGATCGTGGGACCCTCCCTATTGGAATGTAGGATCCCAAATCCCCCTCAGTCCCTTAAGTACGAGAAATCCTGGTTTTTTCGTGACAGACACGAACGCACCGAGTACACTTCCCTGAGTCAACCAACAACAAAAGCCCTATCGGAAATGTCGGAGCTGTTTATACAGGATTTTCATTACTTCGACCTTTCCATTTATCTTCCTGTTAATTCTGCAGGACTTGATACCAAGTAAACCGGTATTGGCAGGCCTGTAAAAATCGATGAAATAAACTAGGTTAATGTAAGTATTCTTATGCCACGCAAAATTAAGCACGCGATAGGGAAACGCATTTTACGAGTCCAAGGGAGGTGGATCTTGATTTCGGGGCACACAATCTGGTGTAGATTTTATTTACAAGCTACACTAGATTAAGTACATGATAGGGAAACGCATTTTTTCGAATCCAGGGGAGGTAGGATTTGATCTTCGTGTAGACGTCAGGATCTCCAGAACCACATTGAGTGCCCCACGAGAGAATTCCAATCTGCACGTTGTTCAGAACGAGGGGGCTGGCGTTGTCACCCTGAATAAATTCGGAGTAACGTTAAATGATAATTCATGAGCAATAAAGACTAGAATATATATGACTCAAAGCTCCGTTCGGTAACAGTGTACCCTATTAGTTCGCAATTAGCATAAATCGCTGTAAGTGAATTTACAATCACATGCACAGAATTTTAATATACACTTTTAACATCCTTTCACATATTTCGATGAAAAGACTTTTCTGCGTACTTTTTGATACATTTACTGGGTATGGAATAATGTTGCCAGGAAGCTTGGCTGGGAGGAAGATATCGTCTCTCATACGAGCACTCTGCACGTGGGATAATCTTAGGTCTTACAAAGTACATACTATGTTCTTGATATACATAAATCCTGCAATGCATTATCAAACTATATAAAACAGGAAACAACTTCCCTATCAATCCTCTAAAATGTCTCTATACGTAGCTAGGGACCTCCCCAAGATCCCTGCACTCGCATCATCTTCGTTTATGGTTACGTTTTATGTTATTTCTCCGGCAATTCCATCGTAAAAACCGGCATCGTGCAATTTTCTAAGTTCTAAAAGACCCCCACGTCAGATGTGCGATATAAACCCACGAATGTAAATGGCATCACAACCTCGAAGGGATGTCAGAATGTAATGTCGAAAATTCAGAATCTCGGGTTATAGAGTGACGGAATGGGATTGTTTCGGCTTCGCCAAAAAGTTATTTAAGCGGAGGAACTTCCTCGACATTTCTTCCCTGCCGAAGTGACGAAACAATACGTCTCTCGGGATCAGTTGCGGGAAATATTTCTACGGATGAAGGATCGGAGCTTTCGGTCCCCACATTTTTGTCAGACCTTATGAAAGTGTAATGAAGATCTCCATATGTATTTCCTGTGATCCTACAGTTGTACATATTTTAACACGTAGCTTTGCTCTCGTCACTTTGGAAAGAAAATGTTGCCAAACATAAATAACGCTTATCTAAGATATCTATCCTGAAAATTCGAACACCTTTGTAAATATTAGCAAAAATTGAATTTATGGGGGAAAAAACAACAAAGTTAAGAGCAGTCTTTAACCAACCGTAAAGGGCTCTCTTGTGGTTTCCAAGAGAAAAGTTGGTGGGTAAGTGATATATCGGAAAATGCGAACGGAAAGATTTAGTTGTCGAAAATAAAGTTGGGCAATATAAAGTCAGAAGACAATAACCTCCCCTATGGCGAAGTCGTAAATGTAATAGAAAACTGACGTGGGATTTTCTTCGTGGGGAAATCTGAGTAATACTAAGACTCTTTTAAATAGCTCTTGCACGCGAAAACAGTTGTTCTACATCCGGATACTTTAAACCATAAATTAGAAAATTCATAAATTAACATTCTCCGGCAGTTCCCACGCATCCGCAGTATACGATATTTCTACGTCGCCGTACCGCGAAAGTGGCGATCCCGTAACGTTCTTCTCTAAATTTCCATAAGCCTGGCGAAAAAAATATTTATTCATAACATTTTGATTCTACTACGATACAGATGAAAAAAAAATGAAGAATAATAGAATCTTGAAAAAAATTCGACTCCCACAAATTTACCGACTTTTCTTCATTCATTGTAGCCCACCTGCATTCCCATCAAATATATGGAAAAAAAAGTAAGTCCTCCTAAATCAGATAAACGTTGTTTTCATAACAAAAATCGACGGTGCGATTTATTACTGACAAATACGGTTTATTTGCACTAAGTGCTAATATATTCAACGACATTAATCGTCCCGGCGCAAATAAATTATATCGGCCAGTAAATTGCGGCACAGCACCCCGTCAAAGGAATATTTATTTGAAGCAATGTTTAACCCTGCTGATTTATTGAAAAACATTAATGTGCATTTGCATCATTGAGTAAACCAAAGCTCTCTAAAGAGCAATGTATCATTCGTTAGACAAGCAATCCAAAATACAGAAATCTGCGGCAGGCAAAACGAGAAATCCTATAAAAACTTCAAATTAATATATATCCGTGTAGTCACTTTTCACTTTTCATTTTTTTTGTTTTTTAAAGAAACCTGTCAATCGTGTTCTTAATAACGCATGTTCTCACGTATCCCCCCATCCTTTGGTAGTGCCATATATCTAACTCCTTGACCTACAGGCACCGCCGACAAATACCAAATGTGTTTTATGCAAGCCCGGGATCGTCGGATATCTTTAGAAACAAATAAAGGCATAATTAATCACCGTTGCGTGTATAAATATTCCAGATGCCCTTAGAGCTGCTGCAGAAATATCTCGCGTGGTTACCCGGCCACGTTTTCCCTCTTATCCCTATGCGGCGTGCAAGAGTAAGTTATGGCGCTCTTGGCGAGGATTAATACAACTCACTATGCAAGACCCCTGGGAGTAGATGTTGCCAGCACAAATATGTCTACTCGATATTTCTCGACCGGTACCAGCCAACAATTCCTGACAGACCTTCAAAGGAACCACGTCGACCCCTGCCTTCTGCAAGAGCGAGCCCTCGTCGTCGTACTCCTCCGGCTCGTTAGGCTGCAATGAATTGTCATAACTTATTTTTTATTATTTACTAATCTTGAGAAATTATCTCTTGACAGAGATATAAAATCTTCTAGTTATGCATTCTGAAGGGAAGGAAATATTTTGGAAATGTTGACTGCACGTCTTACCAGAGCTTTCCAGCCTGAAACGGTGGCCAATTTTCCCGGGAGGGGATCGTGATCTTCGAATTTTGGCAATTTTATAGGCCGAGAAAACTCCGACATCTCCATTGGAAGGACTGTCTGAAATGTTTTTAAAATAGAGTCAACCTGTGTTTCGTACCGGAAAAGAAAAGAAATCGTTGATATTGACATCTCTACAGTGGGATGTTATGTCCTGAGTTTAGGAGAGAGGACACAGGGACGAGACAGGAAAACAAATGCCTGACGTCACAAGGATCTCCAGACTGCTTGCGATCTAGGCCGATCCGTGATTTTTTCAACGATCAATCTTCCCCTCCACACAGTATGTCGGAAGGCTTATCAAGCGAATATTATTCAGTTCAATACGGGATCTCGAAGCAGATAGTTTCCCATGTTCTATTCAATAATTTAATAAATAAATAAAATACATAATTCCGAGTGAAATTAACTTTACTAACTCTGAGGTATCGTGCGTGTGATACAACCTGAGTCTCGTATCAAATCCGTAAGTGTACTAATAAGTAAATAAACTGTATATATAAAATTCACGTGAAAAGAAGCCGTAACTCAAATTGTTAGATTATGGGAAACCGTAGTATTTTTACGAAAGGTAACAATTATTAAAAAATGATGATGACTCATATACGTCCATTTTTTCAACTATAAAATTACACTGTCTAGGAAAAAGACGTTGACATGTCGCACTGATCATAAATTATTATCAATTTACTTCCAAGTGAAGCCGTAACTCGGAGCATTTACGCAGCTATGAAAACGAATACGTACATATAAATTTTCAAGGATGTACATGCAAATGGAATTGGGAGCTTAGACGTCCCTTAAGACCATTTTGGAGCATACTCCATAAATCAACGGGAAGTCTCGGCAGAAATCAAAGGTTAGTGCTCTGGTGACACATAAATTCCCGGCAAAGCTCAGATTTCTCCCGCTTTTCGTAATTTAGTCGAAGAGCTCTTGCCTTCAATATGGCGAGGTCGTGTTGCCCGTCTCCGGTATAATTCGGGTGTATGACCACTGAATAAACGTTGTACCATCTGCCACCCACGGATCGATGAATGGTACCGATGACGACGTCCAAATGACTGGGCCTGTCTTTATACCTGAAAAATCCGCCAATATAGTCACAATAGCAGACTAGAATGAGTAAAATCTGAGAAAATGCAAGCAAAATACAAGTCGTATTATTGTTTTCCTTCCGCACTTTGCTGAAGTTCATCTTCTAATATTACAATAATTTGTCTGCACATTTAACCTCTAGGTATACATTTCAAAGTAAGAGTTCTTTACATTCGGCGAAAGATGAATGAGGCAGAATTTAATTCAAAATAGACATTGAATTAGTGTAAAATAGTTCGAATTGTTTAATTGAGTTATTTAGTGAATTAGCAACCAGGGCACAAGGCAGACATTTGTCTGATGATTTTCGCAGATTGGCATGCTTGAATCCTAAATTACACCATGTAGCCAAATATTTCAAATACTGCGCAGTAAATTAATTTCGGACTGAATTTTAATTAATACTTTTGCATAATTACGCTCAAAGTATGGGCAGAATAAAAACTTCAGATTATGCTTGTTTCGGAGATCGGTTTAGGTGGGAGATTGAACTCTAATTTGCATATTTAGTTGCTGCGTAAATAACATCGCTACACCTTAAAAAGAAGTAGTGAAGCCTTTCGCAGAAAAGAGGAAAATGTATTAAATCCACGTCAGGGCATATTTTAGGTTGACATGAGATTATTTGATGCCCGGATACAGTATACTTCCGAAAGAAGTTACCAAACTTTGGTAGTACATCATCCTCACTTCACGAGGAAAAGATGGTACGAATATACTCTTATAACACTCCATTAAATTTCATATCCTCGACTTATTTCTCACCCAAAATGCCAAATTTTAATACGAACATTCTGATAATAACATATCAGAGGATAATAATTATCTGCTGATAAATCTTCTGATAATTTACCAAAATTCCGAAACAATATCAGCACGTGACATAAAATAATATTTCTTCCTCCAAAAAGTTGCTGCATGTATCTTTAAAAAAAAAACAACGTTTTTCGAGCGATTTTTATGTGTGGTCATTATCAATAAACATTCCGACAACTTGTAAAATTCGGTCCAATTCGTTCTCCAAGGCGTAGAACTACTACGACCGAGATGAATGACCATGTTTCCACGATAACGAATAATTTATTTGCAGACGACGTTTCAGCGCGTGTCAGGTACATTGTATAACGGGAGAAAAGTTGGGTTAAAACGTCGTTACACGTGTTGTCGGTGCCCATGTCGACGACTGAAAGGTGCTTGACAAACGCGACATGCAAGTACTTGTAGGGCTCGATGTACGCACCGATTACGGGGAAATCGCATTAACATAGCCACGCACTATTAGGATAATAACGTACCGAGTGACGCAGTGTGCCGAGGAGAGTACATGTCGCTGGTTGAGAATGGTGCCGCTGCATAAAATCGCCCGAGATTGCATGTAAATCGCGACATGATACGGCAGCTCTCCTAAACGTGCCGGCGTACTTTGTAGCGGCTCATCTAAAATCATTATTGCACATTAATTGTGATTATCAGCCGATCAGAAACTTTATCGACTTGGCGCTTGCGTGGCTGCTGGCAAGATTTTAACGATTTTCCTGATATTTTATTTTGAAATCTTGTCCCAGCGCTCCGGAAATTAGCAAACTATCGTGGCATTCTAGCTTGAGAGTTATAAAAGACGGTATATTCATTGTAATATTAATTTGTCCCATAAGTTCCTGAAAAAATTCTGCTTGCAAAAAATGTTCCTCGGTCATAATTGCCAGTTTAAAGAACTGTCAGAAAAGTGACAAGCAATGATCAACAGTGTCGGAGAATGCATTATCAATTCACACGTGGTTTGTTTCATTACAAAAAATTAATTTTTTAATTTTTACAAATATGTTAGCAAATTTATGGCACAATTTAATGATAAGTATGATACGTATTATCGAGTGCAAGCACTTTTAAAACTCCATAAACGGACTGTACATTATTTTAACATATTCACCAAAAAACAGTTCCCGGTTAGGTCGTGTACAGTTCTCTTATAATATATGGAACCTCTTTTAAGTTAAGTGGCTGCCATTTTTTGGCCCCGAAATGGCTCGATAAGTATCTGGAAGCGAAACGTAATCATTGCAACAAACTGCAGGTTCCCTCGGTTCTGCATAATGTTATCCGACGTTACAGCAGTTCCTCTACCAACGGTTAACGTTGCATCCGCGACAAGTAATGGCAGCTAATGATCCTACTTGCCACTAAGGATGCCTGCCCCGAAGAAATAATTAAATAATTATAGTAATTAATCCGAGTGAGATTCTAATTAGCGCAGTCGTTTACATGGGAAATTGCTGGCTCTTCTTAGTCCCCGGCCCAATATTCGCGCACGGCTTATTAAAAAAAAAAGAAAGAAAATGAAGTAATGAAATTGGCGAATCAAATCAGCATTAACACCAACAATCCACTCTCGCTAATTTTGTCCTACAAATACCCATTCAAATGCTCGTCTTGTGAACTTTCGCGTTTTTATCCTCTTATGTAATAACATGAGAGATAATTATGTTTAATTTATCAATACTTATTTAGAGTTATAATTTATGTACAGATTTTAGACATCATGAACGATCAGATGTGTACTCATTAAATATTCGTTTTTAAAAGAAATTAAAGGGATAATTTTTCAACCTTCTCCATTTTACCGTTTTTAAACCTGTTTTCGCTCTTACATTACAATAAATCTGTATGAGTATTCACATTTATTTACGATTTTTTTCTCAAGCCGATACTCTTCAACCTTGAAAGACGAAGCGTGCCGTAAATTCCGGTTTTGTTTCTGGACATCTTTTTATTTCCGTTTTACGAGCAGTTTGGCCAAACCGGACCAAGCTTTCCGCAAAGAAATGCTTTTGAAGTGCCTTCGCTCATAAATTATCCACTCTCATTGCTGATAAAAGATGGAGAAGACGAAAACACCAAAGAAGAACGGTTAAAGGAGGAAGTAGATAAAGCAGTGAATGCAAGGTGCACCTTCCACATCGTTCGGAGCATACACAAAATGTTTCCGGAAAGCTCAGATGAAATTTCCCCACTTTCCGGGGTTCGTTGCAGATTCCCAGCATTACGTTTTAATTTCGCAAGCAGCTTCATGTAAATCTCTAAAATGACGGCTTAGCTCGCCGCTAAGGTTGCCTCATTTTCTTAATGAAATTTAATGAAAAGAGATGCCCTTAATCGTTGCACAATTTCGTAGAAAATTTGCTAATTATATCGTTTCAATCGGTCGAGCAGCTAAAATTAATTTCCACAGCAACATATTCACATCATTAGATCATAAATCTGCTGATAACGAAAAGAACTAAATTTGGAAATATTTTTTAATACCGACGTCAAGTGCCAGGTGTATTTTCAGAGATTTAAATTTTAGAGGTGCATTTTAGCGATGCTTGGTACCTTTAAAAGTGTTGCCACCGTAAATTATTCACTACTGTTATTGTGTAGAGAGAAAAACGGCGTAAGGGGGAAACAGAAATAGTAGAAAAAAAGAGTAGCTATAAATGCAAAGGGTGCTTGACGTACTAGTTTCTCTCCCTCTCTTTCTTAGATTGCAGGAATATAAAATGTATAAATTAGAGTGCTTAGATGAAATTTCAGCATTTATCAGGTTCCTTTCTAGGTCTCTAAGTATCTTCTTTAATTTCGTAAATTATACCTCAAGGAAAATCTCGGTGGAGAAAGCCGAATCATTAAAGAGAGCGTCTTGTGTAATTAACCAAATTTCGCGAAAAGAACTTCATCGCCTTTGCATCCGAACTCGTAAAAGCTATGTTTTATTAAAACATTCTGCAATTTTGATTAACTCTTTTATTTAATTCAAAATATGCAACATTTACGTGCAAATTCGAATATTGCCCGACAAGTCTGAGATTTTGTGATTTCTTAAGAAAATAAATGTTCAGAGTTTATATTCATTCACTTAAGAAGTATATATATTTAATGCTATGAATTAGAAATGTTTACGATTTATCTACACTTTGCATAAGCTATACAAATTCAGAGAAATTTATATATTAGTATATGTATTACTTACGTCTCGAAAACACCAACCGAAGGTCGCAGAGAAGGTGGATAATTATAAATCCGAACAATTTCACTTTCATTCTGCCAATTAGATGCACCGATTCATACTGATACTGAGCTTTGTCACTTTCTTTTTATATAGGCCTACACCTGTCCACTGTATCAATACATAGATACGTGTCTCTTGAGTGTTATAATAATTCCTGGCTCGAATATCTTCAATTCGCAATGGTACCCTCAAGAGAAATAACGTTACGCATCAAAAGAAATGTTTTCCATGAACTTTTAATACTCTTTTCTCAATTAAAGTTCCTTACAGAGCACATACTTTCTCTGATAATTATTAATGTACCTATACTAAGATAAACAAATTTTTCTTAAACACGGTTTATTTAAATTTAAGCTGTGCAATTTTTATCGTCTTAAAATCGTTTTTTTACCCTATCAGATTAATTTTCACGTGTCACGTTTCTTCATAAATTTCCCACAGGTAGAGTTCATGGTTAAATGACAGTTTCACACCTTTTTATAAATCATACTTATGCCATATTATGACAAGTATTGCATTACGCATGCTGCACCTGCATCGTCTCCTCGGTGTTAAAACCAGTCAGATGGATTGTAATCCGCAAGAAAGTGATATCTTTTGGTTTTGGATATCACCGAGTGTCGTGTTTCCCTTCTCTGGAGTATCACTTAACATACGTATTATGCAGCCCATCGCGTAGTCCAAATGGAACAAAAATCACAGTAAATGTTTAAAGGAACCAAAATCTTCACATAGCATACAATACAGAAGCATACCCACACGGGCAACTAGAAATGGTACACGTATATAAGATATCTAAAACATTCAGATGTCTAATAGATGTATACAAGAGTATACGGAATGTGCTGGGGCATGTACAAATGTCCGCGCCGTCAACATATAGTATATGTATTCTTGAACATTCCACTTTCATTTAATATACATTCCATATGGATAAAGTATGTATATTAAATGTAAACAAGATATATGGTAGACGTATTATGTATAGTAGACCTATATAGGATATCTGACACAGACGTACATACGTATGATAAACCAATAAATAAAAGTTTCAATAGATGGTATGCCTATATTCAAAAGTTTAACAGCCGTTCACTGGACATATTATTCACGTATAATATTATACGTATTTTATACATATATAAGAAGTATTCCAAATGTAGGTGGAATAATTTAAAAAAGTATTATTTATTTTGCACTGAATGCATTTTTTTTAGAAACAATTTACCACGATCTGTTCAGGGACCTGAAATCTTCGAGATATACAAACATCTGACATTGAAAAAATTCCCATGGTGGTGATCGGGATTCGACCCGAATCATTTAGGTAACAGACTATAGTAGGGCTGGCCACTGAGCTACCGTAGTCCTATGGATTATGCGATACGTTTCGCATATTCAAACACCACAGTAATAAGTTTAATTGAAATTTGGTTTAATCAATATCATTTATATTGCCAATCTCTGACAAAAAAAAAGGACATGTATATAAGTTTTATATATATTCCTTGCAAATACTTGTACTTGTATAAGAAAACCGTCGTGGCCAAAACGATATGTCTCGTGACATCATTTTGATTTTGTATGAGCTTCATTTTCAGTCTACAGTAGTCAGGTCGCACACCAATGAAGCATATAACGAACATGCAGCAAAGAAGCATTTAATGTACCATGTTATTTGAATACATCTAGGCACATATTATAAGCATTTGTTATATGATATACTTTATGGGTAGAAATAAATTTCCCTGTATGTTTGTTATTATCCGTATGTAATATGTATGTATGTCATATGTATACGGCAAATTAATGTTCATTTCCTTAATATTAGTGCAACTTACACATATTACATATCTTTTGCATGTGTGATATGTCAGACACAAGTGCGCCTTAAATAGAAGTATATTATATACGTTTAGTATACGTCGTTTATTTGTGAAAACGTGGTTGCTGTAGGAATGTATAAAGTACGTATATCAAACATACGAGTAAAATAATATATATTTGTTTACATAGTTACATACATGGAATGTACGTATATTTTACGTCTGTGGCAGGTCAATTTTTCTTCCCTTAATATACACAAAACATACGTTCATTAGATGTCTTTTGCATGTGTAATATCGCAGATACAGAAGTCTATTAAATAGAGATGTATTATACGTTTCTTAAACGGATTTAATTGGTGAATATGTGGATTCTCTAGTAAAGTATAACATACATATATCTAACATCTGAGTAAAATAATGCATATATATGTACGTAAAACATATGTATGTTTTACGTCCGTAACAGGTCAATTTTTCTTTCCTTAATATACACAAAACATACGTTCATTAGATGTCTTTTTCATGTGTAATGTCGCAGATACAGAAGTCTATTAAATAGAGATGTATTATACGTTTCTTAAACGGATTTAATTGGTGAAAATTTTGATGTTCTAGTGACATATTTAATACGTATAATGTACGTCTAAAATCCAATATAATATTTTTGACATTCCGTGGACATATATTATGCGTTTTTTTAACTTCTGATATACTGAAACATCCCGTAGCCATGAAAACATTCTATACACATATAATAGAGCTTTTGTTCCGTGTGGGTAGTATTCAAAAGTACTTCTATTGTTCATCAAAGTCCAACATGAGGAAAGTTACAAATTCATTGAATTTTATCGGATATTCTTTAACATTCGTAAAACCTAGTGCAATTTACGGGAATTGTTATCAAGAAACTCGTAGCGTTGAGCGATGCGAGAAACGCGCCCTGCGCGTTGAGTTCGAGCGAGACGCTACAGAGTTATCAAGAAACTCGTAGCGTTGAGCGATGCGAGAAACGCGCCCTGCGCGTTGAGTTCGAGCGAGACGCTACAGAGTTATCAAGAAACTCGGTAGAGTTTCGAGCCAAATACATTT
The DNA here is from genome assembly GCF_000612105.2 of Orussus abietinus. Taxonomy (NCBI): domain Eukaryota; kingdom Metazoa; phylum Arthropoda; class Insecta; order Hymenoptera; family Orussidae; genus Orussus; species Orussus abietinus. The sequence continues at coordinate 20,728 of NW_019394482.1, forward strand.
TTGAGCGAGAAACTCGTAGCGTTGAGCAATGCGAGAAACGCGCCCTGCGCGTTGAGTTCGAGCGAGACGCTACAGAGTTATATACAGTAAGGATNCAGTGCTCGCCAAATAAAATGTTGTTTTCAAATTGAGTTTCTAATTTTATTTATATGGTTAGATTTAGTTTATATATATTTTTTATTTTATTAGATGAAGTAGAAAACTGAACATTTTCCCAGACATTATTCCGAGGCAAAACAAATTTTTTGGAATGGATGTACTTGTACTATGTGGGGGCAAAATATACTATGACATTTGGAAACAATAACTGATTAGAGTCTTAATAGTATGAAAGTACTATTGTATTTGGCAAAGATAAATGATTTCCATTGTAGAGCTATTTTTGTAATTGAAGTCGGAAATAAAAAAGGTATTTGGCAAAGTTTTTTTTACACCGAAGGTGTTTTTTGAAGAGTTCATATATACATATAATGGCCAATATTTTATAGTTAGAAGTCTTTAATTCAAGTAATTTACCTTATTTAAAAACAAACAAATGTACTTTGATCTCTATACGCGACAAATGGCATTCTGCACTTTGATCCAAAAATCGGATTAGCAAGTAAATTATTCACTTATCTCGAAATATTCGACCGAAAAAATCAGATGCCGGAGTGAATCATTCGGACTTGAGTGCTTTGATCTCATTTAGCTAACTAGATTATTATGGTTCAGTAATTCACTTTTCGGGGTAATATTTTTAACCAAAGCATAACAAACAGTAACATGACAGTAACATAAAAGTCCATGAATTTCAGTCTGCATTATTACAGTCTGCCATAATACAATATTTTGTTTCAGTTGAAGCAGTATTTTTATAAATTCTCCCTTCCAGGGTTGTATGCTACATCAGTCGATACAGGTCCTCTTCCGGGTTTTCTTCGTGTACTTTTTCGTTCCAGTAGCCATGCTTGAAGAGACTCTCGTCTACGCTCGCGCCATCTTCCGCCTTTAATTACGAGCCTCACTTAAACGTTTTAAAACTTATTAGCTCATTTGTTATTTTAATGCTGCCGGCATTACACGGCCAGTGAAACGGATAAGTGTGAGACGGTACGAGTACCCTCGTTACTCGGCCGTTTACACTTTACGAGTCCATCTGCGGCCGAAACGCCGCGGCGCGATCGGCCGCCATTTGTCTTCCTCCACTCTCGATTAAGCGCAGCGCCGCGGCTTGACCGATGCATCGCGTGATTTATAATGATTGAACCCATTGTTCGACGCGATTACTCTCTCTGGTGGATAATACCACTCAGCCCTAACGACTGCGATTTCACTTTGATTTTCAATTATCACGGACCGATGCGGTGCTTCCGACCGTTCATCATTTTGCGCTCAAAAATTACTCTTTTTTCTTCCCCTGGGTAATTTTCGTACTATTGGGTTGGTGCATAAGTTCGTGCGTTCTTTTATAAACGTTTTTTTGAACTAGGAAAACTAGTTACAAAAAAACGCACGAACTTATGACCCAACCCAATACAATTAGAGATATACTGGTTCTTAAATATTTAACACGTTCAACCCGGCGCATTTTTTGCCGCCAGATGAAAGCAATGCCTGTAAACCACCGGTGGTTCACGCCGGGTTGTACGTGTTAAGTACGGTTAGATAAAATTGGATTTTAATGTAGAGGATTCATTTAATAAAGCGGCTTGTACATTGCTGACGAAATTATTCATAATTATTTTATTGTTACATTATTATTGCACTAATTATATATCATTCATTTGCTACAGACATATATTGTTCACGTTATCTTTAAGAAATTCTTCATTTAAGGTATATGTCAGAGATATATCATTTAAAATTTACATACAGTGTTCAAAACGTTCCGTCCTTTTTTATTTCTTTTATTTCATTTCTAACTTTTGCAGCTCTACTTAAACGTTACTTTAAAGTTCATTTACGTAAACGACAGGACCTTGGAAATTACTTACCCACACGGAACAAAAGCTCTATTATACGTACATAGAATGTTTTCATGGTTACGGGATATTTCAGTATATCAGAAGTTAAAAATATACGTATAATATATGTTCACGGAATTTCAAAAATAGTCTATTGGATTTTAGATGTACATTATACGTATTAAATATGTTACTAGAACATCAAAATTTGCACCAATTAAATACGTTTAGGAAACGTATTTTGGGCTTAGGTGTGGGGTGATGGTGTGTGTGCCCTGTTTGTTGTGTTTCGTCCCGGGTCTGCCTGTGTGTGGACTCGTCAGTAAGGCTATCAGGCAGACCCTGCCTTAGACACCGAAAAGTCTCTCCTGAGCGGGATTTGAACCCGAGAGACTACATGGTATGAGCGGTGAGCGTAACCGCTGGGCTATCGAAGGCCCGTGTCGAAGGAAGAACTTCTAATATACATATGCTATGACCGCCACAGTATAATATATCTCTATTTAATAGACTCCTGTATCTGCGATATTACACATGCAAAAGACATGTAATGAACGTATGTTGTGTGTATATTAAGGGAAGACAAATTGACCTGTCACGGACGTAAAACATACATATGTTTTATGTACGTAAATATGGATTATTTGACTCACATGTTTGATATACGCATGTTATACGTTACTACAGTATCTACATATTCACCAATTAAATACGTTTAATAAACGTATGATACATCTCTATTTAATTGACTCCTGTATCTGCGATATTACACATGCAAAAGACATATAATGTACGTATGTTGTGTGTATATTAAAGAACGAAAAATTGATCTGTCACGGACGTAAAATATACGTACATTCTATGTAAACAAATATAAATTATTTTACTTGTATGTTTGATATATGTACTTTATACGTTCCTAGAGCAACCACGATTTCACAAATAAACGACGTATACTAAACGTATAATATACTTCTATTTAAGGCGCACTTGTGTCTGACATGTCACATAATAAGGAAATGAACATTAATTTGCCGTATACATATGACGTACATACATATTACATACGTATAATAACAAACACACAGGGAAATTTATTTCTACCCATAAAGTATATCATATAACAAATGCTTATAATACGTGCCTAGATGTATTCAAATAACATGGTACATTAAATGTTTCTTTGCTGCATGTTTGTTATATGCTTCATTGGTGTGCGACCTGACTACTGCAGACTGAAAGTGAAGCTCATACAAAATCAAAATGATGTCACGAGACATATCGTTTTGGCCGCGACGGTTTTTTTATACAAGTACAAGTATTTGCAAGGAATATATATAAAACTTATATACATGTCCTTTTTTTTGTCAGAGATTGGCAATATAAATGATATGGATTAAACCAAATTTCAATTAAACTTATTACTGTGGTGTTTGAATATGCGAAACGTATCGCATAATCCATAGGACTACGGTAGCTCAGTGGTCAGCACTACTATGGGGGTCTGTTACCTAAATGATTCGGGTTTGAATCCCGATCACCGCCATGGGGATTTTTTCAATGTTAGATGTTTGTATATCTCGAATATTTCAGGTCCCTGAACAGATCATAGTAAATTGTTTCTAAAAAAAAATGCATTCAGTTCAAAATAAATAATACTTTTTTAAATTATTCCACCTACATTTGGAATACGTCTTATATATGTGTAAAATACATATAATATTTTACGTGAATAATATGTCCAGTGTACGGCTGTTGAACTTTTGAATATAGGCATACCATCTATTGAAACTTTTATTTATTGGTCTATTATACGTATACACGTGTGTGTCAGATATCTTATATACGTCTACCATATATCTTGTTTACATATAATATACATATTTTATCCATATGGAATGTATATTAAATCAAAGTTGAATGTTCAAAAATACATATACACTATATGTTGACGGGGCGGACATTTGTACATGCCCCAGCACCTTCCGTATACTTTTGTATACATCTATTACACATCTGAATATTTTAGCCTGATATCCTATATACGTATACCATATGTAGTTGTTCCGTGTGGGTTAGTAGTATACTATTCCTACTTACCGTGCATCTTATCAAAATTTAAATTAAATCCATAATCAGCGTTACATTTGATTAAAAGAGACAAATTACTCTGTAGTAATACATAAAACACGGTTACGAGGGGTACGGTAAATTTCGAATAGCTGAGAATGGCCACCCCGGTAAGAAGCAATGTTAACCCCTTGACATACATATAAAACGGAATTTAATGCGTCCGAAAAATACTATTTAATTTTACCAGAGGCAGTTCTTGACGTCTCGGATATGAATTCATGTTATAGGAAGTCGTGCCGTACGGGAATTTTTCTCGTATAACGCATATAATGTGTTTCATTATTTGGCGCGTTGTACAAAGAGTTGCGTTAGATGAAAACAGTAATCGCAATATCTTTAGCGCGTTATAGGAATTCGCGTTATACGGTAGTTTACTGTACTTCATTAATCATTACGTGTAGATTAGCATTGAACGGCATTAAGTGTCTCTTTTTACGCAAACATACAGATTCCTACAAATTATGCGTAGACTACACGGCTAATTAAACGACATTAATTAAACGACGACGACGAATAATTAAACGACATTAAGCGTGTCGTATATACCTATTAGTCATTCTAAATTGATCCGTTCCGAAGCTCTTTCTAGCTTCTTTCTGTCTCCATCCAGAATTAAAATTCCCAGATATCTAGTACCGTTAGATCTAGTACATCTAGTACTAGTTAGACTCTAAACTCCCAAATCGCCCAGATTTGGGGATAAAATCCCAATCCGGCAACACCTGTAGAGGCCCGCGCCCCTACGGTATGGTAGAGTCGGGCCCGAAGCGAGCCAATGGGAACGCAGCGTTCAAAGAGGCCGCCTCACGGCGGTCCCTTCGCGCGCCGCGAGGCGGAAACCCGGTCAGTCCAACTCGGTCCGCGGCGGTGCTCGGGTCACGGTTCGCGCGCGCCACAAGTACGTCGCGCATGCGCCTCCAGTCTCCGGGGATCGAACCCGCGCGTCGCCGATTTCAACGTGACCTCGTCCGTGCCGGTCGACCTAACCTCCAAACGCCGTCGCCAGTGCTGCACCGCCATCTGCCCGCGAATCGTCGAAACGCGGGATCGATGTGAACCAGTTTACGTAATTACGAAAAGGGGAGTTGGATCAGTTGGTGAAGTTTCGGGACATCGAGGGAGCCAAGGCGACCCGGAAGGCCGAGAAAAGGTAAAGCGTCCGTTAAGAGCCCTCAGGGGCACGAAGATTACTCTCGGATAATTCCTGAACGATCCTCGATAAGATCTGATAAATTGCGCGGACGGTCGCGTGTGCGCAAGAGGTGGCGCGAAAGACGGATCGGGCGCGACGGCGCGTGGAAGTGCGCGGTAAAAAAAAATATAGAGAAAGCTTCCCGGAATTGGTTAAACAGGAGAAATTCGATTCTTCGCCGACTTGCAGTTGCGCGCTCGATTACGTATTTTCCCGCTTGTTTTCGAGTGTTCGTTAATTATTGATCACTGTTGGTTTAGAATATAACGAAGCTACTTTTTTTTTACTATGGTTTTATTTCATACTTATGCATGCACAATGAATGTCTTGAAAGTAAAACGGTATAAAAATTCGTGAAATGCTTATTCTCGGAGTAACCGGCTCATTGAGTTGGAACGCGATAACGGAGTCATCCCGTCTTTTCTTTTTCCACTTTCTTCTTCTACATAAAAATAACGAAAGTAGAGTATTCTAGAATTTTATTTTATCGCGATTCAGAGGTATTACTCATTTTCGTATCTTGTTATCGATATAGGGTAGCATATTTTTCGTGAATTACTTAAATCTACGAAATATTTATGAAAAATCGTAAGATGAAAAGTTGGTATTGAAATTACATGTGATCGTTTTCATAGTTTTACTATTCATACGTTTTCTCATGCCTTCAAAGCACGTGTTACTTGAAAGTGAACATTTGAGAACATTGTATTAAAGAGGTATGAAGTAAGAATTTTACATGTATTATTTGAATAGTAGGAAGTCTTGAGAAGGACGTAAATTCTAGGAATCGGTAGTATCGGAATTGTTTCCAGTTCTTGCAACAAACAGTAATCAATTCGAGACTCGTGTATTTACTGGAATGGAATCTAACCGTCTTGAATGTCGATACCAATTACGCACTCCGTTTACCGTTAGGACCGTAACAAAGCTTAACCTCTAAACCAGGCCTTACTCCAAAGTAGCATATTTGTATCAAAAGAAACTGTAACCTGGACTCGGCGATCTTTGGCAATAGTGCGTAAATGTACTTTCTAGTGAGGAGAATTTTAAACGGAATTAAGAGTATCTTAAAATTGGGAAATTCAGAATGCAAGTGATTTGACTTGGGTGATCAACTCGTGAACTCTATGATTTAAAGAATACATTTTGTATTAATCTAGGAAGTGATTAATAGCTATAGAATTATTAGTCCATTCTTATTCTATGGTATAATGTTGAAATTAAGGTTGCATCGTGTTAAATTGGGATATTCTGTACAACAGGCGACTCTTTTTTGTAAACATTTGATTGCAACAATATTAGCGAGTCTCAACAAAGTTCATGTAAGTCAATATATTCCCAGGGAATGTTTTTATCTGTCAAGTGCGGTCTTAACATTTTGAAATTCTGGGTGTACTATTTAATGTTTCCATTTTCTCAATCAATTCAGAAAAAAATGAGTAGTTAGAGGATTATTAGTTTATTTTTATTTTACGGAATAACGTTTAAGGTAAGATTGTGTCGCGCTAAATCGGTATATTCCGTAAATCGGACGACCCTTTCTTGTAAACACGTTATTACGACTATGTTAGCTACTTTCGATGAAGTTCATAGAAGTCGGTATATCACGAGGGAAACGTTTCTTGTCTATCGATTTGACCATTTACTTCGAATGGCGGATGGAAGGTCGTTCTTTACCGAGACAATATATTGCTCCGAAGATAACAATATACAGCGGTCAATAGTCCTGGAAACATGATTTAACAAATCGAGGGAACAAGCGCACAAGAAATCGAACTGCCGTGTAACTCCAGAAAGTCAATTAACGACTCGGTCGGAAATATTGAAAGTAAAATATTAAACCCGAGCTAGCCTGACTCGGCATCGGATTAGTGCAAGCGGGGAGACAATAACTGTTCGCTAAATCATGCAAATTAAATGGGAACACGTAAACTCCTCGTGCATCTTCCCCTCCCCCGGACGATATGCCTTTAGGGAATGCACCGCCATTAGTATCGAGTGTATCGTGATCGCGTTCGGGAATAATTTTCTGTTTCAGACACGCCCCCTCTCTGTCGCTCGTACGCGACAATATCCCCTTTCCGAACTCCCGCTCGATATATCGGCCTCGAATTCAATATTCACCATCGAAAAACATCCTCGAGGAACCCCATAATTTCGTGAACCTCCAAGCGAGAAGCGACTCTCCCCTCGCGGGCTCTTTTCGCCATCCCCTCCGATCGTAAGTGGGGAGGAGATGAAAAATACCCCGAGAGAAGGAGAGGGCGAATTGCAAGTCTAAACTACAGAGGGTGACGATGCTGAGCTCGGAAGGCGATTCCGAGACGGTGGGGGCGACTCTCGGTCTCGAAGACGTCGACGAGGCCGACCTCGACGAGATGACGAGATGGACCGCTCCCAGCGAGGAGGAAAAGATCGCGAGGGAGTCCCGAAGGAGGCTTCGCTACGCCGAGACGGACGACCTAGAGGAGCTGGAGAAGAGCCTGCGGAACGCGTACATAGTGAAGGTCCTTCAAGCGCAGATAATCGAGAGGCAGGCCGATCGGATGTTCGAGAGGATCCAGGAGAGGAACGCGGGACGCGCAGCCGACCTCGTCGAGGCGAAGGAAGCGGAAGAAGAGCGCAGGAGGAAGGAGAAGGTGACGGGGAGGGCGAAGGAGTACAGGAGGCTGCTGGAGGAGCAGATATCCCTAAAGGAGGCGGCCCGGAGGGCGCGGGAGGTGGAGGAGAGCAGGGAGAGAGTGGTGCTGGAGGAGGTCGACCGGATACGGGGGGAGGACGAGGAGGCCAGGAGGAGGTTGACGAGGGAGGAGGAGAGGGAGAAGTTGACGAAGGAGAGCATAATATTCCAGGAGGTTAAGGCGATCCGCAGGGCGAAGGAGGAAGAGAGGGAGGCGGAGGAAGAGGAGTGGAGGAGGCGGCATCGTGAGAAGGTGGAGGAGAGGAGAGAGGAGTTGAGGAGGTTGACGGAGGAGCAAAGGTCGAGGAGGGCGGCGTTGATAGAGGAGGTGGCCAGGAGGGTCGTCGACGTCAACTCGTGGAGGGTCGAGAGGAGGGAGGCTCTGATGGAGCTGGTCGCCGAGGAGGCCAAGTGCGAGGCGTTGATGCTCGAGAGGGAGGAGGAGTTGAAGAGGTGGTGGCGCACGGTCAAATGGGTGGAGGGCCTCAATGAGCAGATCGCCCTCAACGAGAAGAGGAGGTGGAGGGTGCTGATCGAGGAGAGGAGGTTTGCCAAAGACGTGATGGACCGGATCTTGCTGGACGAGAGGATCGCCAGGCTCACCTCGGAGGCCAGGAAGAGGCAGGCGCTGAGGTATAGGGACGAGCTGGACAGGATCGTCGAGGAAAGGAGGTCGAGGAGGGAGGAGGAGATGAGAAGGATTCGCGAGACGTGGGAGAAGGAGAGGCAGATGGAGCTGGCCATGAGGGAAGACGTCAGAAGAAAGAGGGAGGCGCTGTTGATGGAACACGCGAGGAACGTTGGGGAGTTCATGAGGAGACCCGATATCACTGCCGAGGAGGAGGAGAAGATGACGGAAGTGTTGGGGGAGTATTAACGAAAAGGAAGATTAGGAAACGTGAGAAGGTGAAAGGAATTGGGGAGGTGGATCATTTATGGCCATTGAAAGGAAGGACAACCTGAAGAGAACGTTGCGCGAGGAAAACATTCAAAGAAGGAAATTGAGTGAAAAGTATTTTAAGAAAAGAAGTCTATTTTATATGTTGCATCGTACAAGCTCTGGTATTATGCTCTTCTATGGTGTTGATGAGGGGGCGACGAATGACGAAGTGGGTGGAAGGACTGGAGGAGCAAATCGCCCTTAACAGGGAGGTCGACCAGGACGCGATGGACCGAGCGTTGCTGGACGGGAGGATCGCAAGGCTCACCTCGTGGGTCAGAACGTTGAGGTAAAGGGATGCGTTGGATGGGCTCGTCGAGAAGAGGGGGTTGAGGAGAAAGGAGCAAATGAGGATTTGTGAGGCCTAGACGAAGGAGAGGCAGATGGAGCTGGCGATGAGGGAAGACGGCTAAATGAAGCGGGAGACCCTGTTGATGGAACACGCGAAGAACGTTGGGGAGTTCACGAAGAGACCCGATATGACTGTCGGGGAGGAGGTGAAGATGACGAACGTATTGGGAAAATATCAACGAAGGGGAAATTTAGGAACTGGAGGTTTAAGAAACATAGGAAAACGGAAAGAATTGCGGATGAAGTCAATTAGAAATCATCGAAAGGGAGGAAAACCTGAAGAGATCGCTAGGCGAATAATACTTTAAGGGAAGAAAATGTGAAACGTATTTTGGAACTAAAGGAATCTATTTTATATGTTACAATGAACAAACTTCTTTTTACATTGAATTAATCTAAACTAAGGAGTGAACGTCACATGGATAGCTTTAAAACGTAAATGATGAATCTATTACAAAAATTCAAAGACGAATCTTTTTTTCTTTCAAATACCATTCTCGTGAAATCACTGAATAATGCGAATTTAAATAAATAGTAAAAACAACGTCTAAAAAATCAAAGAAAGGTGGCACAACGTCAAGTGTGTTTAAAATGGTAATGAAAACTTTGGATGGAGGGAAAAAAGGTGATCGAATAAATAGCCGCGAGTTTGAAAAGAAATTCAAATAAGATGATTCAAACGAAATTGAAAAGAACCTTTTCCTTTCGAGAATGAGAAACTCATTTCGTGATATAATCCAGGCAGTCGTATCGATTCAGGCAATTGCGAGAAAGCGATCGACCGATCGCTTGAGATTTCTTACCGTCTTTAATGACTCGATCGATGACTCGAGCACTCGTAAAGTTCGATGACTTCCTTGACGGCACGTTACGGACACCCTAATGAAGAAGGAAATCAAAATCACAAATTATCAGAAAGTGACGGCTCTTTCACGCTTAATGACTAGGCACTGCAATTCTTTAGAGTACATCAAAGCGTGAACCGTGTAATGGCATCGAGTACCCGCGCACGTAGGTAAAACTACACTTTAAAACATTGTTTTATTCGCTTCTGCATTCATTCCCGGTACTTTTACTAATGCTACCCTGCCGAGATAAATGATCGAAAAAGAAAAGAGTTCCCTTTTCCGGAATAAAATACGTAAACGGACGAACACGAAATCATCAATTCAAGGCGGATTGTCGGAAGTCATTTTGAAATTTTTATTCTTTAGACTATAAACGAAAGTTTATGTTTTGCTCGTAATTTTTCATATGTGGTTAGTTATGATACGTTTTATATGCGAATAATTACAATGTATGGTTATAATACGTTTAAGAAATTTAAACATTTTCTGCACCATTTTCGTCCTTTTCATCTTCATGGTCTATAAAAATTAACTTCGGTGTTAATGGTAATCGTCATTGCTACTTCCCTAGGTAAGAAAAGTGTGACGCGACGTCGTTAGGCCAATTATATCGGTCACATGTAAGGAAGGTACCGGTATACGCAATTCAAAAGGAAACGTCTTGTAAGGATACCCGTAGAATTCGCCGAAGAAGAGGTCGATTAGTCCGGTATTCGATAATCGATCTTTCCCCGAGCTCTGCACGGTGTGATCCGGAAATCGGCCGTTAGACGTCTGCTTCTATTCAGTTTTTTTGCGGAAATCGATATGATTTAATAAACGGGTTCTGGTGATCGCGTTACAGGTGACATTAACATCTACTCGTACGCGCTAATAATTCAACTTAACATATATCACTACCGGCAAGCATCGATAAATCTAGATTTTGCGCTTGTATTGTTAAAAATACTTATACGTTTGAATTTCATATATTTGACGAGATATCCTTGCGGTGAATTTCTTTGGAAAACATTGATCATCGATAGCAGATGTATTTTAATGATTAGTCAATCTTTGGACATTGACCTTCAAAAGGAAAATTCTCTATTTCATTTTTCTTTTCTGTAAAGGAAACCAAGTACCAGGACTCCTATTCTCGAGTTGACGCGAATTTTTTTCCCATACGAATAGATTGGCATAAAAAATATTGCATTGTTGCGAAGTCGCATTATTGGTCGACACTTGAAAATCGTATACGAGACTGTTAATTTCGCATGCGAAAATTGATTGTATGAACTCGAAAATCGAGTCCCTGATTGTGTGATTTTTTTTATAATATTTGTAAAAATATTCATACTTATGGATTTAATATACAATATGTCCTTACAATGAATTTTGCTTTAACCCTTATCGCTCCAAGAATATTAAAAGAGTGTTAGAAGTTGGCAAAACTGCCGGTTGGAGTGATAAGGATTAAAGAATTTTAGTCGTCAAAGGAGCGTTCTTTAACTGATTAATGAATTCTTAAACGTAGACTCCGAAAGGAAGCATTTTAAATTGTTTTTTTTTCCCTTTCTTTTTACGGTTCTCGTAATGGCTGCCAAGTACGTGACCGGCAGAATCGATGATTTCCTTGGGTCTCTCGTAATGCTCGATGATCGAGCATTCGATTTCGAGCTCTTATTCAACGGAAAGGTGCTCCGGTATTCTCTGGGGTGAGAGCGCACCGGAACCTATTCCGCGTCGGAAACGTTGACGCATCGGTAAGTCCGAACCGCCACCTGTCGACAGGTGTTTTTCGGCTGTTGGAACTCGAGGAGTTGTCGAGCGTGAACCTTTAATTTGAGGCCGTTGTTCGAATTTATTTCATACGAGAGAAAACGAAGATGCACGGAGGTGAGTGCAAGGAAAATTGGCCCCGGTGCACGGATGCTCGATTATCCACCCGTAAACTCTTAAAAACAGACTTGAAAGTATAAATAAAAAGGGATTAAAGCAATGCGGAACATTTTCAATTTTGCTCCCATATAATTTACAGGCTTTCGATTTATATTACTTCTCGAAGAAAGCGGCATGTAACTCCATTTCGAAAATGGAATTCAGATCGCGGTTATTGACTCTGCGTGTAATAAAATGTAACCCCGGTTTACCTTGACCACGATTCTTGTGAACGGATCCGGTAACGCAATTATTAGGACGTGGTTTGCAAGGAATATATTTTTCATTGAAAGATAAATCCAACGCGCGTGAAATATATATATTTTTTTCTTCGTGAAACTTTCATGGACATGCATGCAATAGAGGTGTTCTTTACCTGCAGAAAAATGTATCGATGAATCATTACAATTTTTGTTGATTCAACCCTGTTGACTCATTTCACATGGCTGTTATATGAACAAACAAATATCTGGTTGACTTGGCAGAATTCTATGGTTAATAATCTTTACATCAAATATCGTAAAAGATTGCCCCGAATGTTAAACCAGTTTGATACACATACCCGAAATATCTAATTGATTGACTGAAACATTTTCTAAAATTAATAAAAACGATTTGATCAAAACCCTTTAATTTGTTGAAACAAACGTGTTTAACCAAGTGCATTAAGATTACGCTCACTCGATCGATACGTTTTCTGGAATGGACCAAACCTTTATTCCGCGGGTCTTGTCTCGTGTAACATACTTTTTTTTTTAACGAAATTCATAGAACATTCACGAGATAAGGGTATATTCCCTTTATCATCTTTATGCACAATGATTTGCTATAATAATTTGCATAAATCCCTGTTGGAGCTAGCCATGTTGCCAAGGCGCGTTCTCACACACCGCGTCGCGGCGGCCGTGACCTGGGCCAACCAAAAGAATTTTGACCGAGCGTCCGGAAGGCTCCTCGTCTGAATGGAATCGTAAAATTGGCAGTAAAACGGTCACAAGATTGTTCTCTCGTTACGCGGGATATCTTGACAGTCGGTGGGGGCCGCTAATAAAATCCCTAGTCGACGCAATAAAAAGGCTATTGGCCACTTCGCGGGCTCGAGTCCTGACAAATGGGGGGCGATGCTGCTATAACGGTAACTACCAATTGGCTTGTCGGACAAGGCCCGGTCGTTAGTCGAGAGGGAAAACGCCGGCGAGTCCTGGCGAGTCCTGCGAAAAGATACGCGGCGGTATCTTGAGGTCGAGCCGTAACTTTAAGGCGATCCATGCCAGGATAAGAGCCCGGCTGCCGGGCGGAAGCTAATGGACTTATCCTTCAAGATCGTGCCGAGGTGTTTCCGCTAATGGGGCCTCAATCGTCGAGTTTTGGGGCGAGGGGTAACCACGATGAAGTTATCCCCGAGAAACGATCGGCTCTGGCGCATTTGAAATGAGGTTCGAGATTTTACCGATAAACCAGACGTCAAAATTCACAACTTCCTGTCGAACAATCTAATACCTCGGTGAAATAAAATCGAATTTGTTTTTTTTTCAAATACGTTTACACCTGTCTTTGGGAAATGATATAGGATAAACGGATAATGTACTTTTCACGATATGGAATGAAGCCTAAAGTAAATATTTTTTTAAATCAATTTTTTTTTCGTAATTCTAGGTGATTTTACGGGGAAATCTGCGGTAGATAAAATTCTGAAATGTCAAGGTATTATTTCGGTGATAGACTGTATACTTACATTGATATAGCTTTTTTAGGGATTAGGATCATTCCTGGATTGTTGGCCTGCTCAGGTACCAAAATGATATCGCATACTTTATTAATTTAATGTAATGTTCCTTGGTGTAGAATTTGATATGAGGTGTTTACTTGTATATCTACGTGTACATAGTTTTAAATAGTTATGGGAAAGAAATATTTTGCTTGCATTATTCTTATTAGTCAAAATTTTGCCTAGGACAAATTTGCGATTGCCCCTGTATTTGGCCACCAGGTGTAGGGGTACCTTTTTTTGCACCCCCACCAAAAACGACTCTGCTCGGAATTTTTTCTTCGTAGAGAGTTGAAGGCGAATTAATGCTCGGTGTAACTTTTTTAGATTTTATCGAACTAGTTGACCTACATCGTAGGAACTTTATTGGGAGTGATCAAATCGCGGACGCTTACGCCACGTTAATAGAATTTACGGAGAGCGCTGGATTCTTTAATGCTGCCTCGTAACTTTTGCCAGTGATCTGAACTCGAAGCAAGAAAGGTCAGGAAAATATATACTGATTTACAATTTAAATTTTTCGAATTGCAGAAGTAGTAAAACCTTTTTTTTATCGTTTCGTGATTGGTAGTATTCTTACATATCTCGCGGAGCTCATATAATTCCAGCTCGGATACTTATCAATCCGGGAAAACAGTTTTTTGTATTTCAATTAAACCCTTATAACAAATATAAGGTAAATTAATTCTGCCGGACTTCAACCAGTGCTACATTTCGCTTTTGTTGTTACTTTGAAAAAGTTTGACCACTGTCTTTTCAGTATCCGTGCAATTTTTAATTTCCATCTCTTCGAATTCCTTTTTGTTTTTTTTTATCTCGGAGTCTTGAAATTCAAGACTCTCGATGGAAGTCATACTCAAGGGGAGTACTTATGCAGATCATATATCATTTCCCTGCCGAGGGAGCGTTTCTCGACAATCGCTCATCAATTAACATTTTTTATCTTCGCGGATCAAGCAAAGAAACTCCGCGGAGGCTTTATTAATTCGTCGTCGAGATTCCGGTCGATCTCGAATATTTAATCCCATCCATACGAGGGTCTGTAAAGGGTTCTCTCTTCGTAATCCTCCATTCGGAAATTATTAAAGCCCTTTTATCCGATTTAATCCGATCACCGCGTTGGCAGGGGAACATCTTGAGACTTGGGAGAACACTCTGAGAAAATCATTATCTCATCGACGCGCTATCTCCGCGTTGACGGTGATTTATTTCCGGCGATCGTTTTCTCGGCAACCGATCGTTCATAACGATCAGCGGAATCAAGATAAATCGATTCCCGGTCAAATTGAAGCGGGTCTTGCTCTTGCGCGTTCTCAGTACCCCGCGCCCGGGTTTCTGTTTCGCGTGTTAGCTCATTTGCGCCTCGCGATCGGCTTTTTTAACCCCGTGTAAGCTGCGAGGAATGGGTACCCCTTGTAAAATTATGCAGGACAGAAAATGCAATTGGAAATTCGCTGGCTGAAAGGCAAAATATCGTAAATCACCCCGGAAACAAGGGCCGTACTCCTGATATCAACCAAAGGATACATCCGCCGTGGAGAGGCAAATTGGAAGGTGGTTACTCCGCAACAAAGGCGGTAATGCCTTGGCAGAGCTGGGAAATATGATCCCTAGAACCGAAAAAACTTGTTGTTCTTTTTCATTTTTATTTCAGAATCTTTTTTCCCCCATTTCTTGGTCATATGAATTGATGTCTGGTCAGTTACAACTACAAATTGTTACATGTGTTCTAAATGAAGAGACAAATCACTGCTCTAAGAACTTATCTAATATTTTACAGTTAGAATTTGAAGACTTAATTGTAAATTTAATTTTGTCTATTTGTAAATAAAAAGTTTTCACTCAAATTTTATTTTCCGTTACTATGCCCTGATTTCCTGGAAATATCGCCTTGTTCACTGTCATCGTCCTACGGCGAGAGTTAGTGAGCCTGGTAAATTGACTTCGAAAACCGGATTGCTCTACCGATCACGATAAATACTGTGCCCACTGACGAACTTATTTACGAGTTTCATTAATTTAACATATTAAGTGAACATTCTCGTGTCCGGAGAAGATGCTATCGCGTCGACAATCGTTCAGGAGTTGGTTCGGATTTTTCTAGGACTAACACTAATCATGAGTGCGCTTTTAAGAGAAACCCGATACGATAAAGTTTGCATAACCGATCGATGTCTACTCCTCTCTGATGGCGCGATAAAGGATATTGAACTAATAAATCCTGAGAAATTGAGTAAGATGTTGAAGCACGCTAAGTAACGTGTACACAGTGGGTAAAGCTTTTTCCACCATTATCGAGAGTGGTGAAACGAGGCCGCGATAATGGTTGGAAAAATCTGTCGATCTCTGTTGGAATTTTCTCTATTTCCAGCAAATATTTTATAATTTAGAAGTGAGGTTTTGTACAAATATTCACATACAAAGTACTTTGTCCCGCGGAACGTAAAATATGTATATCAATTGTGCATCGAGAGTTATCTTTGAAGCTTGGAAAGAATTAATTAGATCCAAAAGATGCTTATTTTAAGACACTCGTCGAATGTCGAGTTTGTAAATATTTGATTGTTCCTTATAATAAAACGACATTGGTCGGAATATGTTTCAAGTACTTGAGTGCGATTTGATCTTTGCTTTACCCTCGTTTTTTATCATCTGAAATCCTTGGATGCGAAAAATCTCATCGAAGACGAAATATCGGCACTGCTATAAGATGAGTATTGGATGTCAACGATGTCTGATAATATTGATCTCCATTATGGGCTTAATGGAGACCGTTAAAAGACGCGCTAGGTAAAGGATGCGAGAACGAGCTGCAAAGGGGAATATTCACTCTCGAACTTGATTGTAATCTTTCAGGAAATATCCATATGGAATTGATTAATCAATTAACATTATTCATAAAAAAGAGAATTACTTACGATTTTGGACACCGTGCAATGCCTTGTAAAAATTGTAAGGTCTCGAAGATAATTGTGCCGTCGAATGGAGAAACTTGCTCGATACATCTAAATGATTTAAGTGAATTCAAAATTCCCAACAACGACTCTTGACAATAATCGTTTTCCCATAAATAATTGAACTTCCGTAGAATTATTAGACTTTGAACACTCCGCAATGCCTTATAAAAAATGTTAAGGTCTCGAGGATACTCGTGCCGGCGAATCGAAAAACGTGTGCAATATACCGAAACGATTCTCCTGAATCGAAAGTTCTCAACAAAGGCTCTTGACAATGACTTTCTCTCCCGTCACCCTGACCGGAAGAAATCCCTTCGAAGTCGGGAAGATACGGGAAATATCTCCGTCGGCGTGAAAGCCTCGCCGACAATATTGACTCGCATTGTAGGCATTAATGGGGGTGCATAAAAGGCCGAGGGAAAAAGGACCGTAACTTTCCGGGACAAGGGGGTCCCGTAGGGTCAAATGTACACCAGAAGATCCCCTCCTTTGAAAAAGCCGGGAAGAGATGAAAGCGAAAGGTCCCCTCGAAAGGAAAGGGAAAGCGAGTGACCTGGGGGAGAGGAAGAAAAAAAATCGGGAGTTTTTCAATCCGACACGGACGCGACCTAGGCAACGACTCGTCCCGGCAATTATTCATACAGCATGAATAATGGAATCTCTTCGTGGTGAAATTGCAGATGGGTCGCATTAACCGGTGCCCGATGAGCTCCCCGAGAATCCCCGGGACGCCGATCACTTTTTAAAGATCTAGAGACCTCTACAACCGGTAGTCGGCTCGTTACACAGATACGCGGACAACGTTAAGGTGATATCACAGGGTCATTCTATATATACGAAACATATAAATATTTATACAATTTTTCTCCAAACTGGTGGCACCGAAACATTTGAAACTTGAGCACGTGATTGCGAAGGCCCTAAGAAAGAACGTGGTGCTCATGACATTTTATTTAAAAAGGGAAAGTATTCTTGGTTCTAGGGTGGGATGAGTAAAAAAATATCTTGATTAAAAATGAAATTTCATGAGCACCACGTTCTTCCTTAGGGGCTCTATTATCACGTGCTGAAGTTTCCAACGATCCGGTGCATCCAGTTTGGAGATAAGTTTTATCAATATTTTGACAATTATGAAATGACTCTTTCCTGTTATCTTAAGGTGATGTGAAAGTGGCATCTAAGGAGCCATATTGTTTATGAGACTTTTCTCCGAATTGAGGGTACCGAATCGTCTGAAATTTCACCACGTGAATATAGAGACCCTAACGACAGTTCCGACACCCATAAAATTTCATTTTTGAAATAATATTTTTATAAACAATTGTGTAGTATTTGTATGAAACGGGAAATTTCTTATGCCAGGACCTTCCTTTGGGCCTCTATATTTACGTGGCAAAATTCCAAATGATTAGGTACATCCAGTCCAGAGAAAACTTTCAGAAACGAGATTTTCGTATCGTCTTAAATCTTACAAAGATCTTTTATTTTTATTTCAATTATGATCTAATGCTGTTTTAGCATACCTTTGCGTAGACTTTTAATTGAAGCGTTTTAATTGATAACTGAAACTGGCAATCGATGTTAAAGATGGTGATACCAGAATTTAATATTTTCACATTGCTCTAAATTTATAGACTGTGTTTAAAACTATTTCTGCGCTAATGAACACGTTGAGAATTAATACGCTATTAGATACCCTTCGAAGTCCACTTCTCTCCAAAAAAGTCGCGAAAGCTAAGAATAAAAATCGTGCAAATTAAAGACAAATAGATATTATTTAGGACAATATTAAGAGATAGGGATCCAATTTTGGTATAAAGACTCATAATAACAGATATGGTCATTGTCTACCATCTTTATGCTAGACGATATGCTAGATTAACAAATTTGCACAACTTTGATTTTTGGGTGATGCAGATTTTTAGCACACAGGGTGTTTTTCTATTTTTATACATAAATAGAGGTTAAAACTATTTCACGCGTTTAATGAATATATTGAGAATCAGTGCTCCATTGAAGTCACTTCGAAATGTGATTATCCATTTTGGTACAACTATTTGCCTCCACGGGGAGGAACGTAACAGCAATTAGACACAATGGAATCGTTTCAGTTTGCCAACCCCTTGACTCTTTAGCCAGGGAGACACCCCTGGGTAACCGGTAACCAACTCGTTACCCCGTGGACGGCATTAAACCACCATAGATCACCGTCCCCGTAAACCAGCCGGGAGCGAATCCCTAATTTTTCAAGATGTCACCCTCTCGAGGCAGACATCGGAGATAGAATCGTTCGTTACGCTCTCGGCGACGATTTTGGGGAAGCTCGAGCCAGCTCTCGATCCACCGGGTCGTAATTGTCATCGGGAAATGGCGGGCTGATGTCACAAAAGCCCTAAGCCAAATCCAGCTGCTCTTAGGAAAGCGTCCTGGCTCGTTAAAGCCGCACCCTTGGACAGCCGTTCGTGGTTTATGGGTCGCCATGGGGCTGTGGTGTAACAGTTCCTAGGGCCTAATTTATTTAGCTCCAGAATGCCGAGGGATTAATTTCGACCCACTGTCGTACCTGGGGATCGCTAAAACTGAATTCACAGATTTCCAGTAATCTTTCGGAAGTGAGATAAGGGAATTGCGTATGTCCGTATTTCATGGGAAACCGTTGAAACGTGCCGAGTCATATTTCGCACATTCTTTGCATTTATATTTTCAAAATGATTTACGTTACGTATTATTAAAAAAAAAAATGGTTATCTCGAAAGAGTGTACCTTTGGTGTTTTTTTAATGGATTTGTTGACTAATCGCGGAAGGGGCAAAAGCGATTCTCTGTTATTGAATATTCATTTACGAAAAAAAAAAAAGGAAATTTTACTCACTCGTCACGCGACGAGACGATTACAGGAAAGATGTAATTTAAATTCAAATGTACAATCATGAATTATTTGAAAAGATAACATCGTGTCTCGTGAATCGCGCTGATCGTTATCAAGCCGGTATTTTGCAGACCGAAAAATGGTTTAATTTATGTAATTTCCATTGTCCGGTTGTGCGAGCTAATCTACGGGAAGGGAGTGCGTACCGGAAGTTCGGCTCATATTTCTCCTTAACGCAAAAAGACTATTAACGAAAAAAAATAAGCCGGTTACTTGGTATCGATTCGTTTTAGTTGACGTAACAAATTGCCCCTTGGCGTGGTACGCTTCCCGAAAATAAATTCTCAACAAGTTTCCCCGTACGGGGCCGTTTTAGTCCCTGTTGTAAATCCTACTGTTATCCTCCCTGTTACTTCATTT
This sequence comes from Orussus abietinus, assembly GCF_000612105.2. Taxonomy (NCBI): domain Eukaryota; kingdom Metazoa; phylum Arthropoda; class Insecta; order Hymenoptera; family Orussidae; genus Orussus; species Orussus abietinus. The sequence goes on from NW_019394482.1 coordinate 40,748, forward strand.
CTTCCTGAGTCCATTACTTCCCATTCTGCTCGTGCAGTCAATTCTTGCAAAATTAAAACTACGCATAAACTGAACTACCACAATTTTGCCCGGTTGATATTAATATCGAATTTTCCTATAAAAATGCGAGCCTTATTTTGCAATAAAGAAATAAAAATGATGTTTTGTTTGAATAAAAAGCTCTTTGTTTCTTTTTCTTGTGATAAGTGGAAATGAAGTCGATATTGAAGTTCCGCGTTAACTTGAATTAACTGAGTGGACCACGCCGAAGGCAAGGGGTTAAAAGGAAATATAAATGAAAGAGGGAGACCATAATTCCTCTAAAAATTCTGTTTGCTAAAGTACATCGCCCTGCACTTAGTTTTCATTACTTTGAAAGCACATCTTGGAATGAGCCATTGCGCTCATGGACCACGGCTAAATTTATCCTGCAAAAGACTAACTTCTAATTACTTAACGGCGTTGCTCCTGTTTCATTTAGGGCTCCTTAAGGACAATTTATGAACACTTAATTTATTAATTAAACTGTAATAAGACTTTTTAAAGTCTAATACGAAGACTGCAAGGTACTATTTATATTTTCACACTAAATTATCCAGGCTATCTGTATTCTGACAAATATTTGCCCTTCCCTTTGTCTCAAACTTAAGTCAATACCATGGATACAACAAAGTATCGAATTGTTGATAAAGTCATCTCGATCGATGTAATACTGTATACTTCCTTCGTAAAAACAACGGACCGACTTAGTGGACAATATTTATTTTAAGACCTCGTCGAGCGATTTTGTTTTCTCAATAAATAGAATTCCGCTGAAAGCTTCATTGTGCGACTACACTTCCCGGAAACCTATTTCATCCTAGCAATTGTTTATATTATCGGTAAATTGAACGTACATCCTTAGCGCGAGAAAATACCGAAATTAATCTAGGAGAAGAGTTTTTTTATTTTCCTTGAAGTATTACTTTTATTCAATTGAAAACAACTAATTACTTTTTATGAAAATACGATTGGTAATTCTTTAACTTTTACTTTACAACTATTACTAATTATTATCGGCATTTGTTTTATCTCCTGTTTCCTTCTTTTGACGTTTCAGAAAATTACATTCCCTGTAGGCATTCTCCTTAAAGGAGAACGGGAACTTCCTTTCCAAATAGGGAAAGTCGCACCTCGCAATTCATCAAAAGAAACCCGAAGAGGTCGACAAAGTAAACTCGAATACCGAAGTATACTTCTTCCTTCTTTAAATCCTATTTTTGCAGGCATAGTGATTATCAGGGATTTTACGGTTCTATACACAGTGCCGATATTAAATCCTCGATTCGAGGATGCAATGAAAATTATATGAATTTCATAACGCGAATTCAATTCCGATTGGAGGATTAATTCAACAAGCCAGACGCTTGTGCGCGGCTTGGCAAATATTTAACCGAAATATTTAAATACTGTGTAAATGTTTGCACAAGCCTGTCTCGGTCATCCTCTTTGCCTAAAACAAGGACGAATAAGGCCTGCTCCTTTAACGAACGTCGCCGAGACCGCTTCTTTCCGTCACGTCTTCTAAGGCGGTCGCGGGAAGATCTGAAGTCCCTCCAATGGTTCACCCTCTGAAGATGCAATCACCTAGAAGGACGCGAGGTGAAGAAATACCTCATTTCAAAGGAGAAAAGGAGACCCCTCCCCGAATAGGAATGTCGCACCTGCCAATTAGCCGGCAGGAAACCTGAAGGGCTCGAAAAAGTGCACTCTTACCCTGAAGTATACCTCTTCCTTTCTTTTGTGCCCGATTTTCGTAACCGCAGTGACCACAAGTGACCATCAACCTCAAAACCACATGGTGTTCTTCAATGATTTTGGACTTCCTTACGTGGGGCCGTCGTAAAACTGAGAAATTATCAAATCTGAGATCGCCACAAAATCGTACAGAATATAACAGAATTCATTTGCAACGCTATCCTTCTTGAAAATGGAGTCAAAAAGTCTAGTACTACCTTTTCCTCCGATGTATATAATTCATCCGTAATCATTAATTGAAAAACAGCTAACCAGATGGGTCGATTTTATCAACTATCCACCGTAGAAAACAGAATAATAGTGCAGGACTTTCCGACTCCATTATAAATAAGTTATGCAACTCGTTAGTTATGAGCGTTATGCAAATCGTAGGCAGGAATTCTGTCGCTCTCTGTATACATTTTTTAAATTTCATTTTTCATACACTCAAGTTACACAAATTTCATGTAAAATTACATTTTGTACTATTTTTGACTTTATTCGGACGTGTTTTTAGAACGAAACTGCTTAACGGACAGTAAGGGTATGTATAATAAATTCATGTTACGAAAAGGAGCCGTTTCGGAAAATGAAACGCACCTTTTTACTTTTTTTTTTTTTTCTATTAAATTATTATTTCCATTTATCTTTACTTGTCAATATTAACATAATTTGCATAAACGTTTTCGTTAGTATTATTTAATTTCAACGTATCTAACGAGCCAACCAGCGGCTATGCCTGGGATTGACGACGTTGAAATTAAAATCGTCGCTCGTTATATTTGCTTAAAACAATCAGCACCGAATTAAGGATTTCACGAAAGAAAATGAACAACAATTGATAATACGTATCTAGTAATTCTCTTTACCTCGGAAGTTTCACTTGCATGGCGGCGGCGCACCGACTTGCTATCCTATTTCCACGCGTTCTCCTCTCGAGCCACGGATGGAGAAGCCATATTCCCTTAATGAATATGACCAAGTCCGCCTTTTTCTGCCACACCTCCCAAGGAGGTCGCGGGAAGATCTGAAGTCCCTCCACCGGTCCATCGTGCGGAGGCACGCGCAATCGCTTAGAAAAAGAGGGTAGGCGAAGAAGCGCCTCGGCTCGAAGGAGAGGAAGCAAGGCCTCCTCGTAAACGGGAAAGTCGCGTCGACGCGACGCGCTGAAAGGACGCGAAAGATGCTCGAATACAGTCGACGCATCCTGTCGACCAGGATGCAACCGGTACCAAGTGTCTCCGGGCTTTTTCCCTGCATTCGGACACCCTGGCCGACGACCGGCGATTTGTCGGTCCCTACCCTCGTTGCGTAGGTCTGTCGATACGAGGCTTGTCACTCCCCGGTGGTCATCATCCCGATCACCCCAGCTGATCGCAATAACGGGGAGCGATACGCGCCGAACGCGATGGCGTGTTTGTAATTCTCTGACTGCGGGGCACCTGTTGTAAGTGCTGTGGGAAATCACGTATTCGGCACACGCGATGCGTGATGCCAGGATACGTGTGGTCCCACACGGGGTCCGGTCACAATCTGATATTGTGCCGCGATCTATGCCACTGTAATGATGGGTTTATGGCTGGTCCCTTTGCGTGTAGCGATTTCCAGCGGTTGTTCGAGCTTCGGAACTGTGGAGAGGTAGATGTCGAAAACTTAAGGTGGCGTTGAAAAGAATGGCCAAAATGTAAACTGAGGAATTTTCATAATCTTCGGGTGTTTTCTGGTCACATTCCGATATTTACCTCGACTTGTCTTCACGCACTTATTCCAAAATTTAATTGGATTTGTCTTTATTTACCTATTTAAGAGCGTTTTAGAATCTGAGGAACAATGATAGGTTTATCGGTGGTTCTTTGCTTATCTTAGTCCAGTGTAATTGATCGTGTTCGATAGTGGAACCACGAAAGAAAAAATCTTGAAGTTATGAGTTGATGTTGGAAAGGATTAACAATTTGGGTGGAATATGTTCCTACGTGTTGGGTGAATGTTGAACCTTGAAGAAAACGTTTTCACTTAGTCCGTTCGCGTCCAGCGTCACATATGCGACGCCTCGATTTTTTTTACCGAGCCTGGCGCCACGAAGACCATCGGTACCGTATTGAAACAATAAAACATCTGGACCGTTGTAGTCGATTTTCTTCCAAGACCCGGATGGGTTAATGAATTAGGAAGTTTCGATAATCCTAGATTATTTTCTAACGGCATTCGAGAATGCTTGCTCATCTCTATTTCAAATTATACTCTGATCTGTGCAGGGACGATAATCGGTTCATACCAATTCCCTTTGCGTGTCACGGTCGATCATGATACATTCTGCTTTGGGATCACCGTGTGAAAGACGCTAGTTTATGAGACGGGGTTAAAAGGGTTGCAGCCTTTAACTCATTCGGAGCCAGACCTTTTTTTTTTCTATATGCACAAAATCTTATACATGACGCACATAGGGTGTTATTGACGCCGAATGGGTTAAGAAGTCACCCGTGACATATGCAGCATGTCTATCCCATACATTAAAAGATGGATCACTTCCACCGTTAGGTATCTTACGTTCAAATGCCCTATGGGAACCAACCGAACTTAACCCTAGGACACCATAAAAGGGTTTGCCACGATCCCTTGAACCCTACATACCGCATCGATAGGTTCTCATCATACGGAAAAAAAAATATACCAACCTCGAGATGAATTTCCAATATAGCTAATGAGATTTCCTTGATTTTAATAATCCTCTCGAAATTTAATCGGGAAAAGGCAGTGCCTTCAACATCATATGCACCCTGATTGAACAATACGTATCTGTTTCCAGCAATCCCCCGGAGTGTAATTACCTTGGCCCGTTTTTGCTCATTAATCCCATACACTGGCATTGATCTGTGTACTCGCAATGCGGACAACAATTCCATTTGCACGGAAACGTGTACTGACGTCAATGGAATTCAGGATAAGCATTGATTTTTCCCACAGGTGGATTAAGCTCGTCTTATTATCGGTAACGAGAGATCAAGTTGTAAGAGATATACCGTCAATTACTGGAAGTCGAAAGTGCCCATCCCACGTAATGTCTGCCGTTAGGTGTCAAGTAGGGTAAACGAGGAGGCCGTTGGGGTTAAATATGCAGGTTTGAAATGGTAAATTGGCGAATAATTCCTGAAGACCGCAAAACTGCGCGGGGAGGTTGACGGGATCTTTCCTTGACACTAATTGTCGGGCTGTAGAGAAACAGTCGTCGTTTCGTGAGTTACGTGCGCTCTGGGATAATAAGTGCATCGATAACACATAAAGAGTGGGAGTGGCCTAACGGCCGCATAACTCGAGATGTTTGCTGATCGTTTTTCTGGCATATTAATGGTCGGGTGCGTCGAAGAGACGGCATTCGAAGGATTACACTTAACCGGAGTAATGAGGCAGATCGAGATGAAAAAACAGTTAAAAACTGGTGTAACTTCAAGCGAAACGCTTAATTTGGAGTACTTGCCGTGTATCTCTTATTTTTACAATTTTTTAGTATTTCTATTTTTCTTTATACTAATTAATAGTGAGGCAAATGCAATGGATACCTGCAACAAATGTTCCAAGAATTAGTGTACACCGTAAAAAAAGTTGTAATTCTACATTATTTTTGCTGGAAGTTTTATTCAGACACGATAGAGTAATTTAATAACGTGTTTTGAATATATTTTACAAATTTAGTACATAAGTGTATTACTTTTCCTAGAGAATTTCACATAANAGGATATTCGTTAAATATATAGAAAATATAGGACAAATATTTTGTGCTACTAGGGAAGATCATCATAATACTCCCTGCCAGTACAATAGATACTTGTTGTACCCTATTATAAATTTACGAAAAAAATACTTGTGCAAATGATCGTAAAATGTATAACTTATGAACTATGTGTATCAAGTGAGTTTCGAATATCAAGTTAATAACCTTTAAGCACTTTCATAAAGTTATAACGTGATGTTGTAAAATCATCAATTTATTTAGAATTATTATAATAATTGTACACCAATTCTCCCGTAGAATATCAAATTTATAATTCCACCACAACTTTATGTACTAAAAGTGTATAAATTTTATGTATTTTTTTTTAACAGTGTATACTACAATTAGGAATTAATGTTTCCGGTAATTAGATGAATGGTCTCGTTGAACTAATTTCGGTAACGGGATATGCTTAGTGGAGTACCACCAAGATTGCATTGTTATCTGTTTAGGAATTTAAATGACGATTATGAGGGAATGAACGAGTAAGAAAAATAGTGTCGGTGGAATAAAGAAGTAAACGTGTCAATGGTAATTTAAAATTATGGAAGTATTCAGGTCAAGGTAGGTAACGGAATTACAGATGGTGAGAATGGTCGATTAACGAGTGCTTATTAATTCATTGTTGAATATTAAACTGTAATTAGAAAAACGGATGTTAACTTGTAAATTAAAATTGTGTTAAATTAGGTAAACTTTATAAATGAATTATAATATTATGATTTACCATTTATTAACGATAGGAACGGATTATTTTTCAATTTTCAAGACAAAGTGTTAAAATAAAAAACCAGTATAAACGATTCATTTTAACTTTACATCGTATTCGGTAAAGCAGAGGGAAATTATATTCACGTATGAAAGATGGGTAATTTATACGTCAAAAGTATTACAATTACGGTCGTTTCCTCGGGCTTTAAATTACAACCGGAACCATGTAATGTACATAATGGTCAGTAATGAATGTCATGTCAGGTACGTGCACGCAATTATCCCAAGAAGCTGGGAAAATCTTAGTTTCGTCGGAATTCTACAAACGATGGAGGAATCCAACGATTACCATAAAATCAGCCACGGAACGGCAGTAATAAATTCTGCCTGTGAACTAGATGCATTTTAATCGTTGCTTGTTTTACTTTTTATATCACATTCGGAGAAACCGCGTCCAACTTCGTTCACGCAAATTGCCCTGATTACAATGCTTACGGTTGCATTGCCCATTAGATCGCAGCGAAGCAACTGAATTTTATTCCCATGTTCAACAATTGCAATTTCAGGATCTTGCCGTTGTTCTAACAAATGCATGCGAATTGTGGAAAAATGGTATGTAGGTTACGAGGTAAACAGTGCTGGGAAGATTAATTACCTGACGTCATTTTCCCACCTGTTGAACGAAACGAACTCTTATCAATGTCAGAGTTTCTAATCCGGATAATCCAAAACGATGTCCTTACGATCGAGCATAAAGAAACGTTTATATCCTCGCTTATTAATACATTAATCCCCCGTGTTCAATTGCAAAATTATCTTCAACCGGATTACTTATTTCCCAATATTCAGAGAAACGTGTGGGAGGGGAAAGAAAAAAGTGGAGGTCAATCCAATCAAAATGGAGATACGGTCACGTCACTCAAGGCATTTCATTTAAACTCCGGTTCAATTCACATTTTCCAGTTTTTCGTACGCCGGCAGAGCGAGACGGAACAATTTCCCACTTTTTCACTCGGCGTTATTGCCACTCGAATGCTTCGTAAGAAATTGTTAGGGGTTTCTAGGGCGCTCCATAATGAACAAGTTACTGAGAAGTGAAGGATACTTAGCGCGTTTTGTAGGCCAGGGGACGAAGGAAACGACGCGAGGAAGAAAAAAAGCCACCGGGGATGCCTTGACGATTAAGTCTAATGGACGTCTTCGGGACATCCGCGAGACGTCTTTGGGACGAGTTGATGGACAAGCCATTCGCAAAGGAAAACACCTATTTCGGCCGAGCCCAATATCCGGTTTCCTCTGGGTCGACCCTTGGCCCATTGCTGGCCACGAGGGTGACGAAGTAACCCAGGGCCCGTGAATGTCTAGAGGGTAGAAGCAGCCGATCAAACCTCTAGGATCCAGTTTTTTTGCACCCTCCACATCCCCCACGATTATCGCCGAAAGTGACCTTTCGAGCGGGGACGGTCTTGACTAATCTAAGCGGCGCTCTTAAAGAGGTAAAGAAAAAAGTTACAGTTGGCAGATTCTGGATGTGGTCCCGATTATTGCTCTCGCCGGTGATAAATATACCCTCAACCCTCTTGCAACACGGTTAATTAGTTCCGTATTGCGTCAATCCGTATTAAATGAAACTTGGAAACAGGTAAATCACCAAAAACAGGGTGATGGAAAATGCATGCCATATGGGGGTCGACCTAGTTTATCGAATCGTGATATATGGAAATCACGTTATATTGGGTTAGCAACTAAGTGATTGCGGATTTTTTAATACCATCTATCGACAAAATCCGCAATCATTTAGATGCCAACCCAATAGAATCGCTGACGCATTTTTTGCACCGTATTGTATCGAAACCGTATTTTCAATGTACCGTGTTATAGGAGGGTTGAGGGTATCCCTTTGGCAATAGTACTTCGTCGCCCTCGCGGTTAAAAAAAAACGACACGACATGAACTTCACTGCTATATTGCACATATTTACGTTTACATTGGATATTCTTTTTCAGAATGAAATGGAGATTATCGTCATACATTTCTCATCCGCGAGGTCTGCGACGCTCTGTATATCGAAACGTCGAAATATTTCTAAAACTTTCCTTCAAACAGAGGCACCGAATCATTTGAAACTTCAGCTCGTAATTACGGAAGCCCTAAGGAACAACGCGATGCTCCTTGAAATGTATTTAAAAAAAAAGAATCTGTATTTATTCCAAACTAGAACCAGACATGTATTTTTTTTTCATGAAATTTCACGAGCATCACCCTTCCTTAGGGGCTGCGTAATCACGTGCCGAAGTTTCACATGCGACGGACAATTCACTTGAAAATCAGTGAAAACGATTTCCTTAACACTACCGACCGGAAGCCTATTAATCGGTTTTACGATACTCGTGATCGCCATTTACTTCCAAATTCGCCAGTCGGTAAAGTGTTAAGAGCCGATTGTTTTTGATTTTATATGGTGAATAACAATCCGATTCGGTAACAGCGACGTTTGGCCTTAAACTTGTGACAGTGTTTCAGTGATTTCCAACGTTCAAATCCACGATTTCCTAAATGAATAACCCCTCGTTCACACAATTCGGGGTACCCAGTTTGAAGAAAAATTGTATAAATATTTTAACGTTTCAATATGTATATGGTAATGCATCATAATTTACATAGAGTCACAGAAAGTTACAAAATGAAAAATCATGCTGTATGGTCCCCAGCCAAGGAGGAAGTAAATAAAAAATCAGAGTGTGGACGAAATTAACAGTTTTATCCAAATGGAATTTAGATATAAGCATTAAGTATATATTAAAAATGTTAGGTTACATGAGGTGTCTTTTTATTTTTTTTTAATGTATTATCAACGATGACGATTAATCTTTGGTATATACATATATATACACATAGAACCACCCTCTCTTAAGGTGAAGTGAAACGCGTCAAGGACCTTGATCGACGTCGATAAAGAAGATTTTTCTAAATGCCTACGTTACCGACGTTCATTTTTATATTGACAGCTGTGTCGAATTATATTGGATATTGTACCAAATGGCATACGCCACCTGTCGTTTTCGTACAATAAATATCAAGAAATCGAAGTAAAACTCCAGAAGTCCTCTGGATTCATGCTTTCTGGGGCCCTAATTGACTACAGAGGGACCCCCTGCACCATCTGTGATTTCCAGGTCAATTAAATTTTCACTCCGAGACCTCGTATTCCCATCGTTTTAGCATAGAAGCGCATACAACAATTTTCTTGACTTTATTCCGTTCAAATGCGAGTTTATCGATTACCAGAGTGTTCTAAATTGTCGTAAAATTGTCCTGACCATTTCGATTCTCATGTCAGAGCCTTCGATAATTGTATATCGATCGAAATATGAGAGCTCGACGGCATTTTGGTTCTGGTCTGGGCTGAGTTAAAAAATTTGTTTAAAAAATCCAACTTTTTTATGTGTCAGGACAATTCTTAGATGATCAGGAGCGATGTGTCCAAGTTTCGGATAGTTTGGTCTAATACCCTTAAAAAAAAGTGTTGTATTCGAATTGACTGATTTGAAGGGGGTTTCATTTCACTTTAACACCTTAAGAATAAATTCTAATTCATAGCCGGTCGGCCGATTCTCCCACGGGGGCGGTCACATAACCTCACCGTCGGCTCGGAGAGTCATAACGGAACCGCAGTGGGAGCGCTTCCCCGATCGTGCGCGATCGACGGTCACGTTCGAAAAATCGTCGGCGATCCGTTAGAAAATGCCGGAGGAATTAACGGAGGCTGGGTCGAGAGGTGTGGACGAGGGCAATCGATGGCGCGGTTAGACGACGCATTGTCGCGAGGTGTCGCGCGTTGTCGCGCGAGCCAGCCGGGTGTTCGGCCGTGTAAGTCGATAAGCGCAATAAAGAGGAAGATGTAAAGGCGGGCCCTACGGCGGCCGTGACGTCGCGTCGTAAATACGATTCCGCGAGCGGCGGCCAGCTCGGGAACGCGTTATCGCCTCTCGAGCGCGCCCGACCTTACGGGTGGTCGGGTCGCGAGCCGATGACGTCCCCCGACCGGAGTCTATGACCACGTCTCGCCACCGGCCGTGACGCAATGCCGCGAACGATCGATTATTGTTTTCTGAGGTGTTTCCGCTACCGACTTTCGCTTCAAAAGATTCCCTTTCGACTTTTATAATATTTTTTATAGTTACGCGTGTTTACGGCGCGACGATGTTCCGAATGCTAACAAAAGGGGTTTGTTCCGCCATGCTGAGAAAAAGTAACCCTAAACGGTGAAATAGACGCCATCCTCTAAATGGGATGTAATATACAAATGGATAAAGAAAAATATTCACTTTATAAATTGTGCATGTATGTTATCTTCTTTTTAGAGGTTGGCGCCTATTTCAGAGCCCATGTGGCAATACTCGATATATATGTTGTTGTTAATCGATGTATACGTCGTTGTTTCTCGGTACACGAAGCACGGGCTCGAAGCGGTTGTCTTCAATATTTGTAACAGATTGATTATCGTTTTCCGAGGTGTTTCCGCTACCGATATTCGCTTCAAAAGGTTCCCTTTCAATTTTTTAATATTTCTTACGGCTACGCGTGTTTACGGTGCGGCGATGTACCGGGTGTTGACAAAGGGATTTTGTCCCGCCATGCTGAGAAAAAATAACCCTGAGCGGTGAAATAGGCGCCAGTCTCTAAATGGAATGTAATATACAAGTAGAGAGTATTATACAGGAAAACAAATTTACTTTATAAATTGCGACTGTATGTCTGGTCCTTTCTAGATACTGGCACCTATTGCAGAGCTCGTGTGGTAATGCTCGATATGTATATGTCGTTTTTTGGTACATGGAGCATGAACTCGTCGCGGTCCACTTCGATATTTGTGACCGATCGATTATTGTTTTTCGACGTGTTTCCGCTACCGATATTCGCTTGAAAAGATTCCGTTTCGATTTGTAAATATTTTTTTCTGGCTACGCGAGTTTACGGTACAACGATGTACCGGGTACTGATAAAAGGGGGTTGTTCCGCTGAGAAAAAGTAATCGTGAGCGGTAAAGTAGGCGTCAGCTTCTAAATGGGATGTGATATACAAGTGGAGACAGGAAAGAAATTCACTTTATAAATTGTGCATGTGTGTTATCTTCTTTTTAGAGGTTGGCGCCTATTTCATAGCTCGTGTGGCAATTCTTGATACGTATGTTGTCGCTTTTGGGTACATGAAGCACAGGCTCAACTTTGATATTGGTGACCGATTGATTATCGTTTTCTTCGATCTATCGTTTTCGACGCTAATACCTTTTGATTGAAAATGTCTTCTAAAGTTTTAGATTATTTTACAGAAGTACTCATGTTCGGAGGTTTAAATTATATTACGTGTGTATGCACATATGTGCCCAGAATCGTTTCGTCGTGCGTAACGCAACATCAGCAAAGGAACCTCATCATGCCGTGAACGAAACGCGCAGCTCGTCGTCGTTAACATCGATATTTGTAATCGGTCGGTTATCGTTTTCCATTCATACCAATCCTCCCTAACATGTCTTTCTCGGCTCTTGGATTACTTTTACAAGTACATATGTAGAGATACTTTTCTCCTCTCGTGACGCATGTCGCCGACACGAGGGCCCCATCGCTCCACGAAGTGCGGAGCTCCTCGTGGTCAACTATATCGATAACCGATTCATCGTTCTCTTTGTAGCGATACGCTCCACTCTAAACATCGCTTTCAGGTTTTAGATTATCTTTTACGAATACCCGTGGATAAGTTTGTCAGTCAAACGTGAAAAGATACTGAAAATACGGGAACCCTTCCCGCGCTTCGCTGGCTCGAGGGCGCAGACCCGTCGCTGATAACGGCGGTATCGATATTCGATTATTATTCTCTTTGCGTAGGCACCCTTTGTACAAAGTAGCTTGTACAGATTTTTGGTCATCTTTCGTTGATACGTGGAAGAGATGCGTCAAGCAAAGGGTACCGAGGCAGGAAAATAACGATCGACCGGTTATCGATATCGGCATTATTCGAGGCGAGTTCTCGGAGTGACAAAGAGCGGGGCGAAACGAGCATAAGAGGTCCTTGACTCGACGATGTACATGTAATGGCATCCTAATATCTGTCAAATTCCAATATGTATAAATCTAAATACCATCTGCCTGAAGTTGGTTTTGCCGTTTTAGAAACGATTCGTATATAAAACGGATATAGTGATCAGTTTTAAGGGAAACTTCTTATGGCATTTCTTATAGTACGTGTAAATTTATGAAAGGGACTCGTTTCGGGAAGTGAAATGCCTTTTTCTTACAGAAGCATTATTTACATCCATCTTTGAGTTTTAGTATCAAAGGGTAGAGTTTGCGTACATTTTGCTTTTGTAACATTGATTCGACAGTAAAATCGCCGCTCGTTGTTATTAATTGCCTCGCGAGACCATCTGCGTAAACGTTTTGCGATAGCGTACGTGCGTTATTCTCTCGGTTATTAACGCGAGTGGCTTCTCCTTAAAATGCACTTCAACTTTTAAGGAAACTCGAGGTTATAAATATTATTATCGATAATTTTCAGAGGATTTATCATTGTCAAGTTGGTTCTCTTCGGCATGGAAGTTTTGTGGATTCGCGGACTGGCCGAAACTCTCGGAAGAGTCGGCGGGGCCGGGCAATGTCGAAAAAGTGCAACTATAAACAGAGCATTCTCGAATAAGAACGCACCGACGCAACCGGTTTGGTGAGTTCAATGAAAGAAAAAAGAAGGCGAAAAGGAAACTAGTCAGGGAGGAAGAGACGCACAACTTGCGTCGGCTTTGGCCGCAAAAATATGGCGGCCGTCCTTAGAGGGAGCCCGCCGGTCCCGAAAGAATTCGCCACGGCGAAATCTCCGATCGGAGACCGCAAAAACCCCCTAAAAATTCAAGAGCTTTCCTTCCCCTGCGACCATATCCCGCAACTGAGACGTCCACTGCAAAAACTAGTTTTTGAACTTGGCGATAGTCTGCGCACGACTCCGTAAAAAGGAAGCGTCCATAGTGGACGACGTCCTCGCAAGAAGCCTCGGCTAATTGTTTCACAATCAACAATGATCAGGTATTCGCGACTATTAGTTCTTTACGGGCAACCTTCTGGCCTTTCCTGACTCCAAACCTTGTTCCAACATCATCATACCAGGATTTCCACGTGTCGAACGACGCCCAAGAAGGAACCATAAAAGGCTAATGGTCGCGTCGAACCAAACTTATTCCGTAATCCCCTTTATCGCCTCGTTCTCCATTTTGCTGGCAGGAGTTCTCTTCTCGACGACGATATCTGGGTTTTGAACGTGGTATTGTACCCAGGAACTAGGATTTGTTTTGAAATCGGATACCTAGATGGTGTTGGGATTGCCACCTCGAGCACGTCCCTGATCCTTGTACCTCCAGCGTCGCGGCATCCTAGAGCGTCTTCCTAGGACCCGTTCCGTTCAGGGCCAAGTGGATGTCGCCTTGGTCGAGGAAATAAGAGGTGCCGAGGCAATTCGATCCCCCGTTGGCTGGATACGGATAGGTATCACATTGAGGTACCTCAACCGAGAGACCCACCAGATCCGTGTGCGGCCCCGTAGTTCCTGTCGGACATTCATGGCGATCGCCCTTTTGTGGATCCACGATCAACGTCCCGCGCCACCCACGGCCACGTACAATGCCTTTTCATCCCGGCACCGAGCCCCGCTGGTTTAACACATAACTGCACTCGGGTGCATCCGACTGCGATCGAGTCGCCCAGACGATCCGCGGGGTCTCTGGGGTAGGACGTCGCGTCATCCTATGGTAGCCAACATCCGCTTGTGGAGTTCACGGATATGTAGGTACGTTTCTTATAGAATTTTTCTTTTAACTTGCCGAAACGTTCATGAGAGTCGACCTTAGGGACAAAGTCCCGTATCCCATGGCTACTTGCCGTACAAAAATACATGGATGCAGAATTTCTTTCGTATCGATTTTGTGGGATTTTCTGCAGGCAACGCGTGCTCGATTAATGAAAGGATTTAACCCAGGGACCCTTTGCTCAATGGGAGTTAACACTTGCGACAGTCCTGCATCCCATAGCCACTTATCGCATGAAAATGCATGGATATGGAATATCTTTATTTCATCGATTTTAAGCGAAAAGCTTCCATTCCGCAAGCAACGCCTCGGAGGTTAACGCGAAACGTCTCAACGCAAAGACGTATTACTTAATGGAATGGCGTGCGCGGGCACTCGAATGCACTTTGTGGTTGTCCGGACTACTTCCTTTATAAAACCCTTGAACGTGTAGGCCTCGTAAACGAAATAATGTTGCTCTCTAGAATTCATTAAATAAGGATTTCATGGTTTTCGAGAAGAGAGACAAGGCAGAGCGCGTGACGTACGAACGTCGGGATCCTTGATCTTTAGTATTTCTTTTTCCTTTCTGCGGGGACTCCGATACATAGAGGTAACGCACGATGCGATACCTCATCCGAAGGTTCCCGGGGCCTCGGGAAAATAGGCACTCGCCTCGGTGGAGTCCGAGTTAGCGGTCCGGTGTGGAATAAAAGTGCGTCGGGAACGGTTGCGCCCTTTTGCAGCAGTCCCGCGAGCCGGAGGAAGAAGAGGAGTGCATCAGTCTCGGTCGTTTAACACGCTCCTCGAACGGCACACTCGACTTCCCCCCAGACGTCACGTCCGCTATGATTCCCAGAGGAAACCATAGACCGACTCGCGTTCCCTCGTGCACGGTTTAAGTTATCGTGACGAGAGGGAGCCGCGCCGGGAACGAGTCGGCGCGTTCCTTGGAGCAAGACCTCTTCCTCCTGCGTGTCACCTAGCCGAGACTCGGGCCACCGAGATCTCGCGTTTTTCCCGCAACCCTGGAATGAATACGCCGACGAGAGACGGGGTTTCCTGATCCAAGAGCTCGTGACTCCAGTGGCCACCTGACTGGCAAATGGCGCGTCATGAATGCGTCATGGTCCATGCCGATGCCGAGTCCTAGATCTTTCCTTCTCTTAACGCTCCTTAAGGGGTTCGAGTTTCCGATCGGTGACTTACGTTGGCTCTGGACAAAATAATGACTCGTTGAAGAGTTGAGTTTTTGCCCGTTCCATGGAAAGAACCTATGTTTCTTGATCTGTAAGATCTATTGGCTACCCGACTACCAGATGGTGTATGGCGGATCTGTCATGGGCCATGCCGATGGAAACTTCTGGAGCTTTGCCCATTTTAATTCTCCTTAGGGGGCTCGAGTTTCCGATTAATAGTTTATATTGGGTATAAACGAAATAATGCTTGTTGAAGAGATCAGTTTTTACCTGCTCGTTGAAAGAAAAAATGGTTCTTGATCCGAAAGCTCTATTGGCTTCCCGACTAGCGGATGCTGTGGTGTGTCCATGCCGATGCCGAGTTCTAGATCGTTCTTCCTCTTAACGCTCCTTAAGGGGTTCGGGTTTCCGATCGGTGGCTTACGTTGGCTCTAGACAAAATAATGACTCGTTGAAGGGTTGAGTTTTTGCCCGTTTCGTGGAAAGAACCTGTGTTTCTTGACGTATAAGATGTATTGGCTACTCGACTACTATATGGTGTGTGTCGGATATGTCATGGGCCATGCCGATGGAGACTCCTAGAGCTTTGCCCATTTTCATTCTCCTTAGAGAACTCGAGTTCTTGATCAATGATTTATGTTGGGCGTAAACGAAATAATGACTCGTTGAAAGGTTAAGGTTTTACCTGCTCCTTGGAAAGAAAAAATGATTCTTGATCCGTAAGATATATTGGCTACCTGCCTAGCGGATGCTGTAACGAGGGTGTCATGGTCCAAGCCGCTAGCGAGTCCTGGATAGTTGCTTCTTTCGATGCCCTCTGATGTTTGGGTTAAGGCTTATGTTCGTGCGGTTTTTTGGTTCCGGTTGTTGGAAAAAAATAGCACGAGTTTATGCCTCAACCCAATGATTCAGGTTTCCGATCGGAGACTTACTCTGGTCGTGGACAATGTACCGATTCCTTGAAGGGATTAGTTTTTGCTTGATCCTTGGAAAGAGACAATGTTTTCCGATCCGCGAACTACCCTGGCTGCCCGACTAGCAGATAATGTATGGTGGATATGTCATGGTCTGTACCGATTACGGCCCTCGATCGTTGCTTCCGTTAACGCTCCTTCGTGTAGCTCAGGTTTTTGATCGGTGACTTATATTGGCTGTGAACGAAATAATGGCTCGTCGAAGGGTTAAGTTTTTGCCTGATCCTTCGAAAGAACCAATGTTTCATCCGTAAGCATTACTGATTATCCGACATACCATTGGCCGGCTATGGTCCATGCCGATGCGATTCCTAGGTCGTGGCTTCCTTTAGTGCTCCTTAAGGTAACACGAAAGTGACATCTGAAGGGGCAAGTGTTCGTGAAACTTTTCTGCTAACTGGGTAGACCGAATCCTTTCACACTTTACGATGTAAATATGGAGGCTATAAGGAAGGTCCTGACCCCCGTGAAATTTCATTTTTTGTACAAACATTTTTGAAACGCCTATAAACAAATAGACTGAAATTTTATAGGGGTCGAGACCTTTCTTATTGCTTCCATATTCATAGTGCAAAGATTTAAACGATTCGGTAGACCCAGTTCGGAGTAAAGTTTCACAAACGAGACCTCTTTGACGCCACTTTCATATTAATTTAAAGGGTTCGGGTTCTCGATCGGTAACCTGCGTTTGCTCTAGATGAACTAATGACTCGTTGAAGGGTTCAGTTTTTTCCTCTATCTTGAAAAAAATATGACTTCATGATCCGTAAACCCGTGAGGATAGCGGTCACCTGATTAGTAGATCGCGTGTCATGGATGGGTACGTCACGATCCAAGCTCCTTGCTAATGGCAAGCCCTAAATCGTCCTTCCCCATAATTTTCCATGAGAAAGATCAGGTTTTTGATCGGTGAGTTACCTAGGTTATGGACGATATAGTGATTCTCTGAAGAGTTGAGTTTCTCCTCATTTCCTGGAAAGAGACAATGTTTCCCGATCCGCTGATTTTGCTCGCTACCTAACAGTTCCCTTTACAGAACGAGGTAATGACTCGTTAAAGAATTGTGTTTTTGCCGATTCCTTGAAAAGAATAAGAATAAGCATCATGTTGCAAATGTCACGTAGAAATTGGAATTTTGTAGCCTTTTGCTCTGGATGTTACTGTTTTGCCATTATCCTGCACGTCGATCTTGCGCCCCCGAAAAAGACGCTTAAATGGACCGGCCTCAGCGATGGCATTGTATTCGAAAGAAAACATTTAATTTTCTGTGCTTCAATGATTCGACGATGAATGTTTATCGAGAAATATTTAATTTCATTTGTTATTCGCTTAAAAAATTCTAAAACGGTTATTTTTTAGACATCAAAATAACGTGACATCTAAAATTTGACTTCAATCTCCTCGTGTACCTAGAAGTTAATTCATTCTAATGGGAAAACTGCTAGGATACATTGCAGCGTTCCTGGGTGCAAGAGCATATTTGTCTTCCCCAGGAGTTCTGGCTTCGGCAGGGGGCACAATAGCGGAAATTTTCGCCTGCTCGCAGGAAACAATGCATCGTACAATGTTCCCCTCTTGGCGTGCTCATCTCGTCCTCCCGGGCACTGCCCACCTGACTGACAGATGGTACCTCGTGGGTACCATGGCAGTCATGGGCTCTTGCTCTGGTGCCCATGGCGAGTGTGCCCCACTGCTCCCCTTAATGCCCCACCGAGGCATTGCGTTTACATGCAAGTCGCCTGATTGATGGCCCGACCTCGGAATTACTGGGGCGTCTTCGTGCCGACATTGTATGTCGATTATAAACGGTCAATGACTTTTTAAGGACCGTCGATTATATGGGATGGAAGTCGAGCAAATCTTTTCTCGCTTAAGGGCAATCTCCGCTGCGGGGAAAAAGTTCCTTCGTGACATTTTTGTCATATCCTCAAATTTTCCTGCAATTTGTCACGTTTTTTCTTCTCATATTTTCGACTTTTACTTGGAATTTTTAGCGCTTCTCCCATATTTTCTACTCAATTTAAGATCAAGGATTAATTTTCTGTAAAATCATTTTTTTTTGAGTCAAGAAAAAGCTGAGATTACGGAAAATTTGGAAATATTAACCTACTGATATTACTACTACTTGTTTATAAATTTACAATTTATGTAATTTCTTATAAATTGCAAGGTTTATAAATTGACACCGTATAAACAAATTCCTTAGTTACAGAGGGATGCTGCAATAATAAGGTGCTCCATTAAGCATTACCGGAAAAATTAAATAAGACTTGAATAATATCGATGTACGGGAATGTGACTTCAAAATCATGTAACGTAACAGACGGTTAAGAATATACTTATACTTTCATTAGTAATTCTTGAAAATTGTTTGACTTTGCATCAACATTTTGGTAAAAAAGTACAAATTTTTATTTTTACTGGATCGGTGTAGGTATTTTTTCAGTACATCCTTTATTTTCATTTATTCCAATTTGCATTGTTTTCGTCTAAGCCGGAGATGCATGGAGCTGTGAACCCTAATTTATGATTCCCTTTCACTGTACCATCAGGGGATGCCTTTGTATGTAGATCCCCTGATTAATGGCTGGGCCCTTTCAGAATTACTGGAGCGTTTTCGTCCTGCATCGTGCATTCAAGATAATCAAAAATGACTCCTTAACGCCCTATTGTTGAACGCACATGTTTTCAGTTGAAATTTCGAGGACAAACAGGTACAAACAATACCTGAAATGTAGACGCGTACCGACCTATTTTTTTTTAATTTTAAGCCTTGCTAGATCTAGGGATTTTTTCTTAGTACGAGCAACTACCGGGCAATTATCCTTGTTCCAAAAGAATAATGCGGTACCCGAGGGCTTTTACTTATATGTAAATCTTCTAATTAATAGCATGCCTGTATTGAAATAACCGAGATGCTTTCTCTCGTTAACTACCCCATTATAATTGAGAGGGACCGGACCACCCATTCGAGAATTATTTTTCATTGATTATACACGGACCGGCGTTTTATGTTTTATTGTTAGTTAATTATGAACGGTACGAGAGAACGGTCTGTGCAGGCAGTTTCTATTGTACTGCGCCCTTTGTTATGTCAGGGGATCAATATTTTCCTACGGAGTATTTAATTTATAGCGAGACCTTTCCTTAATTACTGGAATATCTTCGCCCGATGTTGAACACTGTGTATAAGCGGAAAGTTATCAAATTGTACGAAAACATTGCGGCTCAAGGGATATGACACGGCGCTTCTTCCGGAACTTTATCTCATTAAGTTCGGATAATCCACCGGTGTATGCAGCGATGTTATATCACGACATTTTAGAAAATCGCAGTTTGGTTATTTATTACGTATTACTCTGAGTAATACATTGATTGCGTACATTAAATATTTATACGAGGCCCTAAGTTGATATATCGTGGGTGCATTGAAATTTTCTGTTTAATTAAATTTTAGTCGATGACTAATTCTTCCAATATTAAGTATCTTTGGCATAACAATTTCCTCATATTTAAACAACAGTGAACGAATTATCCTACTTTTCGTCCAATCTTCTTGGTACAATTGATACCGTTTCTTGCATCGAAAATCAAATGCAAATATTCAACATTGTTAGGAAAATTTTCTTCACATCTTGTTACTCTTAAATTCAATTATATGACATGTTTTCCGACTTAATTCAGTTTCCAAAGCATGAAATTCCCTCTCGGAGACTACAGGAGTTATATCAACGCTCAATATCCTGCGGCAACCTTCTAGACTCCTGACAACATTTCCTCTTACATAGAACTCTAATAACCACGTGGTCAACGTAATTCCTGCTTATTTAATACGAATCCTGGATTCTAATTCGAAAACAGTGGGTTTGTTTAACGTCTGAATTAGAATTTCATTAAAATATATATTCTATGGGAAAAAATTCACAAGACACGATCGAGATGTAACGGCACATTTGTTGAACAGTTCGGTAAATAAAAACCGTGATTTTTTAATACTTGTGGTCTTCTTGCAGACAGTTTCAACCCGTTCTATAGATTTCTGTAAGATTTTTAACACTGTGCCGGGTAAACCTCTCGAAATTTACGAGACCTCTGGAACGCGAAGCTATCGCCTTCTGTCTTCGGTCTCTGATCTTCCTTCACTCTTTATCGCCTCGATCGTTTCGCGATTCACGGCATGGATGCACCGTAAACTTCGTCTTACGCGATGAAATACAAATCTTGCCGTTACGAGTTGCCGGATTGCTTTCTCCATTTATCCTGTGTAAAGCGAGTGGCTTCGACAAGAGGTGTCACTGCCCTGCCGCAACGTCTCGGCAGTACGTCGGAAAAACATGATGAATAGGTCAGTCACGTGCGGACAATAATTCAACAATTGCCATTAGAACGAGTAAGATTTTCACCACACGTGGAAATAATACATGCTAACGACAATTACATGCTAATAAGACTTTTTCAAAACTCTTAGTCTTATCGTGGAATTACGTCTTTCTTCTTGTGGTACATGAAATATCTCACTAAAATCATTTACCAAAATACACTGGAAATGTGCCCAACTAAAACGTGCTGTAAGATTAAATAATGCTTTAGAGGGGAAAAACAGTTCTACGCAAATTAATGGTGAGAAGTGATTATTTCAACTATTATTTCACAACTCGTAATTCTAACGTGCAGTGTTAACACAGTACTTACCGGAAGCCTATTAATTTTTTCAATACTAATGGTTATCCATTATCGCACTCTCGCCGTGTCCTATGGGTAACTGTATTTATTCATTAAAATGGATCGATTCGTAACTTTCGTCGAATTTTTTAACTTTTAGACTATGGTGAACCTTTGTCATAACTTGCCCGTACTGTAACACTGTATTCGCGATTCGAGTACGCGATACATCGGAACATATTGGAAAACGACATGGCCGTATCGAAAGAGCTAATAGGCTTATCGACATCCATTTCGACATTTACGGAACGCTAGTAGGCGATGCATTGATATCGTGGTTCTGTCCAAAAGATCGAACCCTCGATTTTTGTTTGTTTCGCATTTTTAATGATACCCCGTGAAAAGGAATGTTGATATTTTTACACAGTTTTTCAAAAAAAGGAAGAAAATGAAGTTTTCCTTAAATCGAGGGACAGGTCGATATATCGTATCAAAATAATCACATTAATATTGATCCAATCTCATCCTCGTTGCCAAAAATATGTTGGATACTGGTGTTGAAGCGATAAAATTGCTTTTATTTTGAATTGCTTTACAATGAATCGTGAATCCTGTAAGGACGGTAGATCGACGCTTCTAGAGCAGTCTGCTCTGCTCTGTTTTGTACTGTTGTTCTCTTCTGCTCGTGAAAATGTAGTCTTTTTGTTAACGCAAGATCACGTACGCATCTAAAAGCTCATCGGTCGGATCGTAGGTTCGGAAGGGCATTCTCTATAGTGATTCGTTAAGGGTTTTGGGAAGGAATAATCGGTTTTCTAGGGAAATGCATGAACAATCTGGTTTTCTTAGTAAATTGGGGAAATCATGGGATGTTTTCTGATCGAAGGTTTCGGGGCAGTTCGTAGACTCATTGTGAACAAGGATAAAGATAATTCCTGCATTTCTCCTCCGACGCACACACGGTAAGCTGCGATTACACCAT
Source organism: Orussus abietinus (assembly GCF_000612105.2). Lineage (NCBI taxonomy): Eukaryota > Metazoa > Arthropoda > Insecta > Hymenoptera > Orussidae > Orussus > Orussus abietinus. Next base: position 62,649 of record NW_019394482.1, read on the forward strand.
GGCTGTGCACGCAAGTCACGCTCATGCCTATCTGTATCACCGTATAATCAGGGGCCTATGGCCATTATCCGATGCCACGGTCCCGATACAAAGTGTACCGCGTACTTGCCCTGTCAAAAATGCGTGCACAATACCGGTGGATCTGGTTACGGGGGGTAAGTTACTCGGGTAATTACGCAAGCCGTCGAATAAAGTCGCTGATGCAAGTCGCATCGGTGGTGAACGGATGAAAAGCGAAGAAAGGAGAGGCAGGAAGACGGCCGCGAACGCGTTTATTGGTCAATCAATCAAGAATTCCGCCTTTCCGCGTGCCTTCGCCCTGGCGGCGCGATTGCGTAATGACTGAGTCATTAACTGCGACGGATCTATGTTTATGGTCCCAGAACGGAGGCTTTGCGATCCAAGACGGGGTCCTGGGGCCCGGTTTCAAGACGACGTTCTAGGACGAGATCCGAGGGTGAGGTATTAAAACGAGATTTCAGGACGAGGTCCGAGGGTGAGGCTTTAAAACGAGATTTCAGGACGAGGTGCTAGAATGAGGTATTAAGGCAATGGGAAAGTGGTGCCAAAAAGCTCTCGTTTATGAAACTTTTCTCCGGGCTGTGCGTACCGAATCCTTTCAAACTTCAAAATGTAAATGTAGAGACTATAAGGAAGGTCCTGACACCCATGAAGTTTCAAATTTTCAAAAATTCGTTTACGGGTACTTTTTAAATTTTGTACAAAAAACTAAATTTCATGGATGTCGGGACTTTCTTTACAGCCGTCATATTTACGTTGTAAAGTTTGAAAAAGTTTACGTTGAAATGATTCGGTACGGCCAGTTCGGAGAAAAGTGTCATGAACTGATCCCTCAGATGCCGTTTGAACATCCCCTCAAGACGAGATTTCAGTACGAAGCCTGAAAACGAAGATTTTACATGAAATTTCAGGGCGAAGCTTTTAAACGAAGTCGCAGACCGACGTTTTTCAAACAAAGTTTCTGGGCCAAGTTTTTCGAGCGAAGTTCCAGGACGAACGCCAAGAACGAAGTTTTTGAGCAAGGTTTCAGGGCAATGTCTGAAAACGAAACTTCTACGCGAAGTTTGAGGAAAACGATCTTTCCAAACGAGGTATCAGCACGAATTTCCAAGATGAAGTTTTAAAACGAGATTTCAAAACGGAGTCCCATGATGAAAGTTGAAGACGAAGGCTCGAAATAAGAATTTAACCCGAGATTTTGTTACGAGGTCTCAAGATGAGATTCCAGGACGAAGTTTCAGGTTGAGTTTTTAAAACGAGACGTCATCTTGATGTAGTCTCAGAACGTGATCCCACGTCCAGGTCCTATGGCGGACCCTGAGTAACTGCCATAACCCAAGACACGTTGGGGACGCCACGCTACGCGACGCAACGCGTGCGCCGCGTGGGCGGCCGCGTGGACTTTCTCGCGCATAATTTATGCAAATTAACCGGCTATTGTCCGCGTTGCTTAATGTCGCTACGAATCTTATTTACGCTCTTGCATTCGCGGCGTGGGTTAGTCTCGCGACCGCTCTGGCGCCTCGATTGGTTCCGGTGACGTCTCAAGGCGCAGAAGTGACCCCCCGCAAATTGGAGTCTAATCTGGGAAACTGTTTTGGAATTCTCAAGAAATGTAGAAAGAAGACATGAAAGGGCTGAATATAACCAAAAAATTAAAGATTCTTAGAGAATTAAAAATATTTACATATGGCTTTTACGGTGAAATACTGGAGTACATTTTTTTAATCGGTGCAGGCTACAAACGTACTTCAATTGATAATAGAGACTCGAGATTTTCTCTCAACCTACGATCACAATGATAATTTAGGAAATTGTCTCAGACGCCGAAGACTACACGAGGCGTGAAAATATCGAAAGTGGACGAAAAGTTCTAAACTTGGAAGACTGAAAAATATTTCAGCGCTTGAAATTCAACATCTTAGGGAGGCAAAATTCACTCATCTACCGACTGACGTTGACCTGCCTGCAGCTACAATAATCACGGACACGAACCACGGCGTTTTCCTAAAATTGCACAGAAACGATGTAGAATAATGATGACCTCGATAAGTTGAGAATTCCCTAGGACCAAAATTGGTAGCCCCCGGCCACGGTTCGTAGAACCTAACAGCTTAGATTGCCTGTGCTTGACCCTGCAATTGCTTGCGTTGTAACGCTATGTACAGCATGTCAGCGTACACCACGGTATGCACCTGATTATATCGCAATTACTGGCCAGTTACGGGGTAATGTCCTTGGACCGGTGGAAAGACGATCATAGGAGAAACAAAATTGGTACAGTGCACGGTATTCAAGACTTGCTATAAAATCGGCGGTACTTCTCCGTCCAAATTTTTAATATATTAATTACTCAAATAATTACAGTTATTAAATCGTCAACCTCTACAATTCGGGTTACCGATTCTCCTTCTTCCTCTTCTCTTGGCCTTGATTGACTTCTCGCGAAGTTTACCCTAACTCATTCGCTGAATCCATAAACGTCAGCCATTTATTGCAACGTCGACGTTAATATCGAGACGCCAGCAGTTACCAATAAAGCAATCCCCGAACGTCTTAAGCCGATACGAAACGTACGGCACGAAGCCCGGCGATAATTTTGCGAATTAATTTCTTTGGAATTTCTTTTCGCGTATTTTCAACCAGCTTCTTTTTCTTTTCCAGATGTTAACGAAGCAGGAAGACTAGGAAGGCTGTTAGGATGAAGTTTTCAGGATGACCGAGGGCCGGTGCTACGTGGATTCGCCGGTGCTCGCCGATCATCAGCCGTTCAACCGGAATGGAAAGACCCTCAGGTGCGATTATCATAAATACAGGCCCTAAACGGCTCATCGACGCGAGTGCAATTTCGATTACTGGAACTTGGTTTCCCGGCAAGAGGGCCGCGACGATTAATTGCCGCCAATTATACGCTTCTGAAGGCGGGAGCTTTATCACTGCTTCTCCGAAGGGGAGATTACCGGCTCCATCCACCTCTTCTACTCCTTCTTCGATTCGGTCCCCATTCATCATCCGAGTCCTTTTCTTTCGCGTTACCGCGCTATTCTTATTATGATGCAGTTGCTCCTCTTTCGAAGTCTGCTACCGGAATTATCATTCATTGGTATCTATTATCGGAAGAGACCTGGCACCGATTTAGATTAAAGAATTATTTACTTCGCACTGTTGAAGATTCCAAACACTTTTAATATACAAAGTTATACTAAAAGTACGAATTTTAGGTGCTGACTTAAATTGGCGTGCAATGTTTGTAAATTTATGAAGAAGCCCTGAATTTTTTTATTTTTATCCGTATGAAACTCCCGGTACATGTTTCGTGAGGTTATTACAGTTTGTTTTAACAGATCACTATTGAAAAGTGAAGTTTCAAGATAATCTTGTATAGTAAAAAGTACTAGAAAAAAAAATTAAGTTTAATACTGAAATTATGAAATTTCCAATTTTATGTAATTAAGGTCTTAAAAATCTGACTATATTTGAACGGAAACTTAGAGAAAATATTTTTACAGTCAAAGTAACGTTTAATTGGGTTACATGTAATATTCTTATTAATGTACATAATCGCGAAAATTAAATCAAAGAATGGAAAAGAATGTAACGGTTTGCCTTTAAGTCTTATAACGCAGATGGGAGAAATTGCTGAAACTTCCGGCACATCGAGTTCCCTTCCATGGGGGTTAGAAACCCAGGTAAATGCGACCGGCGTCGAATAAGCTCATTGAAATGCAGCAATCGACTTCGGTTTTATGTTACCGAAAGTTGGAGCGATGTAACCGTGCAATTTCCTGCAATTAAGCCGGGTATCAAGTAAAACACTCCGTGATCCAAAGTCGGCACGCGGTTCCCCCTGGAGCAGTTGCAGGCCTCCGAATAAAACGTTATATGCACGTGTACCCCAATAAACCGTAAAAGGGGGAAATAATTAAGCAATTCCGCTTAATTAAAAATAAAGATACAAGTGATCGAACAGATCTCTTGCAGGGCCTCCAAGAAAAGCGTGCTCTTCTACACGACGGACTGCGGCGATGAGAAGGAAGACCTTGGACTCAAACTTCAGCAAAGATCCATCTCCTTGGTGAGTCCTACAAAACATTTCTCCCTATTTCTTATTTTTTTCTTTTTTATTTATATATGTGCCGGTAATTACGGAAGTAGTCTATACAAAAAATCTACAAAAAATTAATTTATCCCATGTTTAGTGTCGTATACATTTAACATACAATAATGTGAAGTTCGTTTTGCGACAAAAGAAAATTTACTTAGGCCATTTTTATAATCATCGACACGTATACAGGGTGTTACAAGAATGATGGACATGATGTACGCAGCGCTATTCTCGTTGAATGTGGGGTCGAAAAGTCGTGTACTATTATTTTCCTACATAATTTACCTATTGTAATTCATTAAAAATTAGCCAACCAAGTACTAGCAAAACGCGTATCAATTGTGTTCTGCTGTCCACAGAGTAAAGGAAAGGCTATTTATGGTGAGTTCTTCGATTGGCGCTCCGTTAGTCGACGAGCCTAATTAGCTATTTTTCAATATTTAATTAATACAACCAAACGATGCCCTATAGAATAATGAAATAGTATAGGACTTATCGACTCCACTTTCATGATTTAAATTCATATTAATCGTTTTCATAATACATTGTATAGGAAAACACATTTTGGCTGCGTCTGAAGAATTANGGGACCCCCTGCGCCATCTGTGATTTCCAGGTCAAATAAATTTTCACTGCGAGACCTCGTATTACCATCGTTTTAGCAAAGAAGCGCATACAACAATTTTCTTGACTTTATTCCGTTCAAATGCGAGTTTATCGATTACCAGAGTGTTCTAAATTGTCGTAAAATTGTCCTGACCCTTTCGATTCTCATATCAGAGCCTTGGATAATTGTATATTGATCGAAATATGAGTGCTCAACGCCATTTTGGTTCTGGTCTGGACTGAGTTAAAAAATTTTTTTGAAAAATCTAAATTTTGAACGTGTCAGGACAATTCTTAGATGATCAGGAGTGATGTGTCAAAGTTTCGGACAGTTTGGTCTAATGCCCTTAAAAAAAAATGTTGTATTCGAATCGACTGATTTGAAGGATGTTTCACTTCACCTTAAGAATCTGTTGTCTCCATTACTTAATACTACGGTCAAAAATCGCCTACTTTCGGTCGGGGGAACCGAATTCCGGAAATTTGAGGAAGGATGCAACAGTTTCTGCGGAATCTGATCTGCGGTTCCGCAGAACTGTACTCGAAAGATGAGATGCAAGGCGGATGCACCGTTAATGATCCACTGCACGAGAACAATGCGGTGGAAAGCCGGTGTACCATCCCCCTGATTGCAGGATAGTTGACGTAATAACCGGGGCCCACATCGAAGGGTTGCGCAATAAATTGAGAACAATTTCGCCAATTGGATTCCAACATAGAATCTATGACTTCAACGCGAGTCTGTAATAATACTGATCATAACGATCAACGAAAGGAAGCGGACGAATTATGAACCTTTATTGATCCGTGGGTGGATTTTGCACGGTAACCCATCTCAATCCTCAACAATTATATCACTCAATGAATTTGTTTTAATTTTCTAAATTGATTACCTACATAAAAAAAACACGACTGAAAAATAAAACATGAAATATGACAGGGTAAGAGTACATTCCCAACTTGTTATATAAATTGTTCTCTATTTTTCTTTAAATTGGAATGGTTTCGTAGTCCTTTGAAGGTGCATCCTGTTTGAAGGATGTTTTGTTCAATGAACAATTTCACCTTAAAATGTTTTCTTCTCTTCGGGCAATTTTGGAAGGAAATAGGATGTTGAATATTTATGCCACATATTCTTCTAAAAAGGGAAGGCTTCTTATTTTCTGCATTTTTGCGTAGACTGCGTTTCCTTGTTTAGGGGGTGTAACAATTGATTTACGGATGAATGCAAACGAGGAATAAAACTGCAGCAGGAGGAGGCGAGGCCTTTCAAGCTCATTCTTTGATCTCCTCCCTCGAGAGAAATATCGGATGATAAAGCATTGCAAAGTTGCAACGAGGAGCGTTATAAAATTTCTAAAACCTTGGAATCTAAAGATCAGAATATGGAATTCGAAAAATCAGACCTTAAGAAATGTCTTGCCCGATGAGTAATTATTACCTCAGATGTTTCCATTTTCTATTAAACATTTTTCCGTGAACATATTTTTAAAACCTTTAATTGCTCTTCTGAGTTTGTCTCGTTATCTATCAACAATGGACATTTTTAAATATATTAAAGATCAGTTCAACGCCATAAGAATTGTAGTCTCAAAAAGGGGAATTAAAAATTTAATTTTTCAAAAACTACCATATTTCCAAACAAAAAAAAAATGAGGAAAGCTGCAGTTTCGATCGTTCAGAAGAGATCGTTTGGAACTATCAAAAGAGACCGTTCCAAAAGCAAAACATTTTGCACGAAGAAAAATGTCTCAGAAAATGGTGCCGTTCTCCGTTATACGCAACATTTTTCATTCACCAGTTCCTCCTTCGAATACAATTACGATTCCTTCTGAATAACTGTTAAATGCTCGAAAAATGTGAAGTACCCTCCTTTGTCTTCTTCCCCTACTAGGTAGGAAGCATTCTCAAGTACCTTTGTGAAAACAAAAATAGCAAACTACCGAGACAATTTGTCTCGGTCGCCGAGTGGACTTCCGAGCATTATGGGCACTAATTAATAGAAGTCCTTGCATTCTCCCACACGCTGGAAGTGATCGGCCGAACGTGCCAATGGGACGTTTGTAAATCCGGCTTTATGGTACAACGGAGCGGAGGCGTAGCGTGAATTTCGCTGTTTCACGATCCGACATACCTACGTGCAGGGACCATTCTCGGAAGAACGGCTCTCCGTTCCTCGGCGTTCCTTACGTTCCTCCACATTTTTCCTCTACATTCTTCCTCCCCCTGGGTCCTTCGAAGTCTCGATATATTTATCGCCGGCGATGTCACCGAACGGCTAAACCCAAATCGCCGTCAAACCCGACGACGATTCCTATTTCCCTTTCCCAAGCGGTACTTAAACTGGATAATCAAAGTGATTCACAGGTTTCCTAATTATTAATTGCCAAATACAGAAGAACATTCATTCCACTGAAATCCCAGCTGAAATTTTTTTGCCAAAAGTCACAGTACATTTTGCTTCACGTCATGTACGTTGCACGTACAAGATTTTCTACTTCCTCAAACCAAAGACAAATATTAAAAACTGTATCGAACCGAATAAATAATTAGATAAAATTAAATTTGAAAACAATATTTCATTTGGCGAGCACCCGAGATATACTCATGATATAGCATATCATCATTTTGGGGCTCGCCAAATGAAATATTGTTTTCAAATTTAGTTTCTAATTTTTCTATTCGGTTCGATATAGTTTTTAATATTTGTCTTTGGTTTGAGGAAGTAGAGGATCTTATACGTGCAACATACGCGAAACAAAATGTACTGTAACATTCGGCAAATAGATTTCAGCTGGGATTTCAGTGTAATGAATGTTCTACGATATTTGGCAGAAATAGTTGATTCGAGCTTTTCATGGAAAGGAAGCAATTTGAGCTATTTTTGCAATTAATTGGTTAAAGTTAAATATATTTGGCTAAATTTATGTACACCGCAGTGTTTTAAGGGAATATATTTATCGCCGGCGATGTTATCGAACGACTAAATTCAAATCTCCATTAAATCCGACTACGATTCCTATTTCCCTATCTCAAACAGTTCTTAAACTGGATAACCAAAGTGATTCACAGATTTTCTAATTATTATTGTAGGTAGGATTTTACTCGCGTGTTAACGAAATAGAGGAAATGATTAGATGACAAGTAATATTCACGAGTGTTTATTGCACGATGATGCGATGTACGAGTCTTACGATGTCCGAAAAGGATAAAAAAGAAGTCGAGATGTAGGCATTTTCGTGGTAAGGAGTGACGAGGTAGATTTTCAAGAGATAGTTAAGTGCTTCAAATGTGAAGAAGGTAAAAGGAACCCGAGAATATGACGTACTAAATTGTTCTTTAGGAAAATAATTCACTAATTCGTGATATTCGAAAAACGAAATATAACTCTATGTAATATGCCTTCAAGCAACGAAGTGGAAGATGTTTCTCGGAAGTACTTTCATTTTTCAATGAATGGTTATAAAAAGTTACGGTTGAATGATGTTGAAGGATTCAACGAATGACGAAACGATTAAAATCGCAATTAGAGTAATAATTCTGCCTTTCATTGTTGATGGGCAGGAAATTAATCTAGAATGTCGGTTCTAATGTAACCCCCTGAGGCGCAGATTATTTCAAGGGTGAGCCTGATGACTCTCTTCGTCATTGACTCTACATTTTTTCGGACGTCTTCCGGGCTCCTGACAGAATGTTCATCATCCCTTCATCTCGTATATATCCCGTGGCATCGGCAATGACGGCATGTCCGCATCCCACATGCATCATACATGCACTGTACGTGCATTTTACCGGCAACGTGCATGCATTATTCGCGAAATGAACATCTTGCATGCATACTGCGTGCATCTTACTTGTCCGCAACGCTCAACAATGATCAACAACGACTTAACCCCTAGACGAACGAGACGATTAACGAAATGGAAGAGTACTTGGCGCCATGGATCAAACTGGTTTTAATCGCTTCAATTAAGTTTAATGCGAGATTCTCCAGGTCGTTAGCTTTCCTCGTTAATCATTAGACAGGAACGAATGGCCTCAATGACATCGAATGCTGAACGCGCGGATCATGCCTAGGGTTATTGTTGCACGGACTAACAATGCTAAGTTGCAATTTCCGCGATTATTGTAGAACTTTCAAATATAAAATGAAATTAAATTGAATGCAGATTATTAAAAAAGGAAATATATGAATCTCATGAAAAAGGTATTCGTACACAATAATGGATAAGTGAACAACGAAAGTGCATCCGAGATATTTTAGAGCGTCAGTTAAATATTTTAAGGGGATGTGAAAATGGCATCCGAAAGCTCAATCGTTCATAAAACTTTTCTACGAACTGGGTGTCGCAAATCGTTTCATACTTTAAAACTTGAATATGGAGACCCTAAGGTAGGTCCTGCAACTCGCGAGATTGCATTTCTTATAAACTATTTTTAAAATACCTATAAACAAATTTGAAAAGAATTGAAATTTCATGAGTTGCAGGACCTTTCTTATAGCATCCCTATTTACATTGTAAAGTTTCAAACTATTCGGTCAGTCGAGTTGGGAGAGGAGTTTTATAAACGAAACCTCTTCGATGCCACTTTCACATCACCTTAAGAGAAAAGGAAGAAATTGTAACTTATTATTTCCTACGAAGTATGCAGAATGTTGAAAAAATGTTAGGGTGATGAGTGAATATCTGAATTTACATACCTTTAAAATTGGGAGGTTGAATTCGCGGGCCTCCAATATGGCGGAAATAGTTGCCATGCAGAACTTGCATATCGAGGCCGTCAGTCTTTCGATACGGTGAAAACGGTGGACTGTTAGGGCAATATTATGTAAAGCAAGGCACTATAGTCCCCCAATACTAAGGAAAAGACAACCCCGAGCCCGGTGCGCCAAGATAGTGGAGGGTAACAAGGGAATGTGAGATACAGGGAACTATGCAAACTTCGGCGCTTCTCGTACCTGTGAAATCTGCATAACATAAATCCCTGGCTTATATATGTACTACATGTATACACTCACGCATAGATATTCCCTTCTAAAACGTACTAGTAGGGAATTTTATTTAAAAATATTCTGGAGAAGGAATATTTAGGGATTTTCATCCCCTAATCTAAGGGCTGTACCGTTCTTCAAGGAATGGCTACTACCTTGAAATGAATTAATAACAATTCAATTTTCCGTAATGAAAATCTTGATTATAATTAATAACTCTTGATACGTAAGTAAAGTACTATCGTGTAAATATCTGCAACTTATAGCCATTTTAACTAGAAACATTTTTATCTCGTACAAAAATATTTCATAACCACTTTATTCGCTTGTTTTGATCATAGCACTTTTTTCAAAACTTCACAGAGTATGATGTCAGATTCTCTGGGTACATTTACGCAATGTCAAGCTTTTACGAAATAGATATAAATAATACAAATTAATTTCAAGAGGGTACAAGTATCTATGAATTCATCGTTTCATCGTAAAGGGGATTTGTTCACCCCTTTCCATTCTTTGTACCCGACAAAGACAGTTTCTCACGGCTCACCCCGAGGTACCCTGCACAATTTTTTTTGCCGTTCGGGGCCTTTCGGAACGGACAAAAAAAATAAAACAGACGGGGAGAAAAGCCGCGCGAGTTTACGAGGTTCGTCGCGCTTTAAACAAAGGACGCTTTTCAGTGTCAGCAGCCGGGAGCGAATTTGCAGCGCGAGTTAGGGCGGATAGGATGGTTTTCTCTCGTTTTGTGCGATAACTCACGCGATAACCAGTTAACACAGCCCTTGCATGCTTCGGCTCCTCTTTCGAACGAGCCTGACGTGGAATTTCGTCGAGGCGCGTATTTTCAGGGAACTCGGGAACGATCGGCGTTCCTTCCGTTTCATCTCTTCTAAGCCGCGACTAAAAGTCAAAAAGTTTAATCGCTTTGCAAGTAAACGGGGAAATAAGTCGTAGAGTGTCGGACAGGGGAGAAGATTAGATGCGTTTCTTGTTCAATGGACGATACACGGTCGTACATATAAGGGATATTAACCGGCGAAGACACGTCCCGTTGGAAGGAAATCTCGGAAGCGCATTTTTAATGCAACTTTTCTAGAAGAGAATATGATATATTGTTTTGGAAGTTTTCCAAGAAGGTTTGAAATGAAAGTGAGAGTCATTGTTGAAAGCCATCGTTGGGAAAGGGCGAAGGCCTTCTATCAATCATCTGAAATCTGTTCTAAACGTGCGATAATTCATTTGATAATGGTAGAGCTTTTAGTAAAGTTGTAAAATGGTTAATGTTCCTTCTAATTGGTATTTGAATTAGCTGAGGTATTGAAAACACGTTAGCGAGATTCTTTTAACCAAAGATATCAATTTAAGGTTCGCCTGGGATATTTGTTTAAAAAATCTTTAATTAACAGGCTAATGCGCGGCTCTTCAAGACGAAAAATAAAATAACTTGATAAGTATATGAAGATTTGATGGTAAATTTAAATTATTAAATATAATTCCAGGACATTTAAAGTATGTTTTAACGGACGGTAGGTCTTTAATTTCAGTTTTTCCAGGAAATCCTGTTTAGCATAAAAGTCGCATTTTTTAAACGCGTTTCATCAGCGACGGGACAAGTGAAACCAGTGTCTCGTAAATGCAGATAAATTCAACCCCACATAATGCCTGCAGTCCACGAGCCTGCGCGGGAGATATAAAAATGACATAATTTGCGAGTATACAACGACTCGGTGTTACCTATAGCGGGATTTTGAACTTCGATGTCGATACGTACCGATATCAAAAAACTCGGTAAAGTTTCGAGTCAAATACATTTTTGAGCGAAAAACTCGTAGCGTTGAGCAATGCCAGAAACGCGCCCTGCGCGTTGAGTTCGAGCGAGACGCTACAGAGTTATATACAGTAAGGATCAGGATTTCAGAAGTGGGAGAAATGAAAATATAATTTCTTCATTGCTACATATAAAGAAATAAACTTTCGATCAACTCAAAAAATCTAGCAAAATATCAGGAGTTCTTTAAAATTTACCCGACTCTGATTGCTGCTATGTACGTAAAGATATGGCACGGTAAAGTTTTCGGCACTCTCAGAATCGTTGTACTCATATCGTCATCGTCGTCCCTCTAGTCACGGACTACCATCTTCGCACTCACATAATAGGAGACCTGTCATATAGTTTTTGGACAGCCAACATGCGACACCGCCTTGCGCGGAACGTAAAGGAACTATACCCATCCCAGCTTTAAACTGATTGGATTTTGTTAGAAAAAAGGTTTCTTGATGTTTTTGAGATAGCTGAAGCCAAGTCAAATGATATAATTTCAAAATTCAAAATAGCGGACCCAACATGGCGAATAATATAATTTCAAAATGATTGGATTATTATAAAAAACGGTTTAGCAAGGTTTTTATAGCCGCTTAATCCAAATCTGGTAATAGAATATTAAAATTCAAGATGGCTGATCCAATATGACGGATAAAATGTAAAAATGGTTGGATTTTTATAAAAATGGGTTTCTCAGGGTTTTTGTGATCGCTAAATCCAAATTTGATATTAGAATTTCAAAATGTGCATTGGCAGATAGATTATGCTGCCATTCAAAATGTTGAGGGTGTTAATATAAAAAAAATATATTTATATATACTGCGTTTACGAAATATACATATTTTTAGTAACTTTTCATCAAATTATATGTTTGAAGTAATCATATTTTGAAATTATAGGAAGGTATCAGATACATTTGCCGATTTTATTATTAATAATAGTCATTAACATTTTTTTTACGCAAATGAGTGAAATCCCCTCAAAACACCTTCGGTGTACAAAAGTTTAGCGAAATACATTTATCTTTATTCAAATAATTGCAGAAATAGCTCAAATTGCTCCCTTCCCATGAAAAGCTCAAATCATCTATTTTCACCAAATATAGTAGAACATTCATTCCATTAAAGTCTCAGCTATAATCTTTTTGCCAAATGTCACAGTACATTTGGTTTTTCGTATGTTGTATGTACAAGATTTTCTGCTTCCTCAAACCGAAGGCAAATATTAAAATCTATATCGAAACAAATAAAAAAATTAAAAACTAAATTTGAAAGCAATATTTTATTTGGCGAGCACCAAAATAAGCATATGCTAGGAGTATACCTCGGGTGCTCGCTAAATAAAATATTGTTTTCAAATTTAGTTTCTCATTTTTTTATTTGTTTCGATATGGTTTTTAATATTTGTCTTCGGTTTGAGGAAGCAGAAAATCTTGAACATACAACATATGTAAAACCAAATGTATTGTGATATTTGGCAAAAATAGATAATTTGAGCTTTTCATGGGATGGGAGCAATATGAGCTATTTTTGCAATTATTTGAATAAAGACAAATGTATTTAGCTAAACTTTTGTACACCGAAGGGGTTTTGAGGGGATCGTTAACTACCGATAGTTGTCACTTGCGCAAACGACACTAGCGGCTCGGAGCGATTCTGTACTTGCAGCTTATCAAGGCTTGTTGATGCAAGCGACGGTCTCGACAAGTCGATACATTTTACGGGAGACTTGACAACGCTGTACATTTCTGCCAACCAAATACCAGTTACTTATCTATAGAATTCATCTTGAAGGCAATGTATTATAGGTGATAGAGTTATCTATGCTTCCATGGTTAATGATTTAACATCGATAAATCTCATGTGGTAAATGTTTTTTGTGGCGAATAGTTATTTTCTTAAGGAATAAGTGTTTTTAATGTTTTGAAAAATCTGTTGCCATTTTTTTACCTTTTCTGTATTCATTTAAATATTTTTAATGTTTTGAATTTTTACATAGTTTACATAAAATTATTTACATTTCATTCATTATGTATACATATCTATCCTAATTTTAAGTAAGAGGCAAGCGTACCATTATAAACAAAATATTTTGTTCAATAATTTAAAAATGAAATGTATTACATTTTGTTTCGTATAAATATTATTCTCCCTGAAGAACGGTAAAGCCAATTAACCATTCTCAATTAATCAGCAGATTGAAATGACCTTAATTAACATTATTTATAGCCTAACATCCTCTCGATCCACAATCATTAAGCGTTAACGAGGCCTCCACGAGCCATCGGTAGCCTACCGACGAGTATTCGATATCTGACGTGTACAGAATCTCCCCTATCGACGTTTGTCGTTAAGCTGCGCTACCGATGTTGATAGCTATCGAATATAATGTACAGAATCCCACTACTGGCCGGGCGATGTAGCGTTCGCTAATGGAACAATTGAGTGTAAATGCGCTAGCGGGGCTAATTGCTCGCATGAGGCGCAATTGTAGAGGAGTAATGTGCGTCACAAATTAGAGGTTAAGGTACTGTTATGCCACGGGCGTAACATTCCTGCGTCATTAAAACGTTTGTGCCCAATTTCGAAGAGACACCCCCGAGATTAGCGTGAATCCTGATCTTGCCTAAGGGATTCACCAATTTCGAAGAGACACCCCCGAGATCAGCGTGAATCCTGATCTCGCCTAAGGGATTCACCTCCTAAGGTTTGGAAATGGAAACGCACAAATTGAATTATCGAAAATGTGTACTCCTCTCCCGTTCATTAGATTTGCTCCCGTCATGATCGTAGAGGAGCCGAAGGGCGAACGTCGACCTTATCGAATTGCTTAAAAAAATTATTACAACCGATAAACCATATTTCTCGGATATTCGAGTTGCCTTTGTTACGCTTGAAAGTGAAAGATTTAGTTAATTGTTAGTTCGTCAAATGAAATAATTAATGTATACTTGAAATTAATAAAAAGAAATCGGAAGAAAGAAAGAGGATTGTATCCTTTTTGGACAACCAGCTTATTGTTAGACGGATAAATGATAAAGCGTCGTCGTGAAAAAATAAAGAAGCGCTTCTTCGAGTTCGTTCCCTCGCTTTCGGACACATACTCTAATCTTTTTAAAATTTGTTTCAAGTATCTTTTTTTTTTTTGAAGAATCCGCATTCAACTCTCATTTATGTTTTCCATAGTTTCATTGCTGTTCTGCGACAGTTAACTCGGGCATAACGAAAAATCAAGTATATTGATTTCAATTTTTATTCACAAGAAATTGTAATATTTTGTTACATTCTTCTTCTTTTTATGCTATTCCAGAAGATGTTAGCTTTTAAACGAATGTTTCTTTCTGATGGTCCGATGCTAAATTTATAAGATATGAAATACTTTAAAACTTGATGCACCGAGTACTTCACCAATTTTCAACCTGGCGCGGCGTCATTTTGTCAATTTAAAACCATTTTTCAAATTTTGGAAAATCGTGACCGGAAACTTTTCCTCTTCCAATTTATATGTCGTTTATTTTTCGTCTCACTTAGGTGAACAACAATCTGCGAGTTCATAGCTAACGCTTTTTTCGTTTCACGGTCTGATCGAAGCTGACCCCATACAGAGTCAGGGAAAAGTTTTCGCACAAAATTACACAAAAATTAAACCTAACTTAAATAAAATAATGACCCACATAATACACCAAAATATATCCCAAAAAAGTTTGTACAACTCTATTTCAACAAAGGTTAAAAATACTTCTGATCGCACTCAAGCCTTCAAGCGTTTTCAGGTCAAACTTTGTACGGGAACATTTCCCCATCCTGCAGAGAACAAAGGTTTCAAGTCACCAACAAGTCAAGTCAAGAATTATCAATTCACGCCCAAAATCAAAGAAGTTATCAATTTATGCCAAAATATGCCGTGTTTCACTGTATACTTGTACCACCTTTACGGGGTTAATTTACGTATAATTCTCCAAGATGGAAAGTCAGGGTTGATTAAGGGGAAACTGTTCTCCGAGGGGTTTATACCCCTACTTTGTGCGGTATTTAGGTACGAGGATTAAATCCTACCATCAATCAGGAAGATACGTAAGAACACTTACCGCTGCAGAATTTATACCCCCTTTCCACGTGAAGACTGTATTACTGGGTGATTAAACTATATCGTAACGATGCTCATCTGCATCTCAGTATTTATAGGATTTTCGAAAGGAATCAAGGCCGAGGATCAAAGGTTGAAGAGGATCCTCAAGAGTACCTATTTTCAGGCTTAGAAGAGCCCTTAAATTGCCTCAATTGAATATTGATCGAGATAACGCGTAACGATCAAATATCACGCTATTTATTCTCGTTTTCTGCCCTGTACTGCGGTACAAGTAAATTAAACCGCGCCTGCTAACTAAAAAAATAGAATGAGTGTCTTTAATAAAAAAGGATTATTTTTCATCGAGAAAATTTGTTTCATAGAATTAAGTATCTGTATAAACAATTATTTTCATTTCTACATATCCGCGGATGTCGATACGTCAGAGTTAAATGACGGGAATACGTCAAAAGTTGAGATATCTGTACCATTAAAAGAAAGTAGCAAATTAGTACAAATCCGTATACATTTCTTATCTTATAAGCTTATCAAAAGTCGCAGACATGTGAATCAATTTCGATTTGTATTTAGAAATCGGTGAAAAAAATTGATTGTGTTGGGAAGAAATAATAATTTATTTCCAGAATTAAACATTTTTCCGATATCGACGACTTTCGATCATTCATTTCGAGAACATGAGGGATCGCGAGGAGTAAACGACGGAACGTTTTCACGAATGACTCGATATCCTTAGAATGCTTCAGGAGGACGAAAGTCGTCAAGCTAACTGATGGTATCGATTCAAATGGTCCAATTAAGAATCTCGGTGGACACGATCTCAAAGTCAATGGGGCAGAATTGAAATTAAGTGAGATAAAATTGGACGGGCCGACACAATTCCGATCGAATCGATCGGTATTAACTCCTTAAGAGTGTTCGACAGTGAAGAACTAGCTCCGGTCGAGAACGATACGTCAACGGGGGGGAAAGACGGATCTACATTTAGCGAGAACGTTAATGCATCACGCAATTACCTACGTACACTCTTATCTCACTCTAAGTGACATCTGGATTAATTACGACTCTCCTGTACTCACACGTCTGGCTCTTTAAACGGGCGTTTAGATTAATAACTCCCGCTGTGCGTTTGCGCATAACCAGCTCCACTGGTTTCGATACTTTACGCAATTCTTCGATTAACGGGGACTTTAAATTCTTATGTAGGACTTGCGCAAGAAACATAATGGCGAGACGACTTGTCATCGAACTTGTGATCGAATCGTTACGAAGTTACGGCTCTATCGAGTAATTATTCCCTTACAATTAGTTAGTAAATAGTTCTCGGGTGAATACGTATGCATGGAGAGGCTGCAAATAATTTCGGACACTGACCTTAAACATTGGATTCAGTTTGAGAAATTCATTTCGTTTCATATTCTCTGCAAACTCGCACGATAAATAGTAATCGGTAGGATAACTTCGGATATCTTTGAGCACGAACTTTTGAAAAATAGTAAATAATAATGGTAACGGTGAAAAATAGTACAAATTAATTCGTGAATTTATTCGTTATTAAATTTAAAGAAAGACGTAATTATATTTCTTACCGTTCATTTATTTGCAGAGACATCTGTAACAAAGCATACTGCTTCCGATCTTCTATGTTGCCATTCAAAGATTCTAGGAAGTATATTTTCCATAAACTGTTTGAACATCTATACAAAGAACAAAGATCTATAAAGTTCGAACGGCATGCTAAATTGATCAATTTTACTTTACCCTGTACGCTGGTTAAAACAGTGCCATATTTCATATTTATTTCCGTCCTGATGTATCTTTACATATTTATTAAAACACAGTTTTTATTTTTTAATATTCATTCAAAATTTCAAATAAATAGCGCGTAACGTCCCAACGAATCGTACCATACACCGGCTGCAATTGTAATAAAGACAACCGATGCAAAAAGTAAAGTTGCTGATTTTTCCTAAACTTTTAAAGCGTTAGAACTTAAACTACCTTTCGGAGAATGATTCGGTTACTATATTCATCCACCGTGTATCGGTTGTAAAAAGCCATTACAACCAATCATTGAAACAAAAACGTAATACAGGAAACCCTCCTATAACATGGTAGATAGGTTCCTAGAAAATGCCGTGTTGGGTGAAACCGTGTTATATGAGACTCAGAGCCAGGACAAAAAGGGGGGATTACGTTCCGAAAACCTATCGAAACAAACTTTNATACCCTTAAAAAAAAGTGTTGTATTCGAATCGACTGATTTCAAGGATGTTTCACTTCACCTTAACCTCCGTTGTCTTGTACAACAAGACAAAGAGAATATCTTTTTTTACAGTTAGACCACACCGACCTTTCATAACGAGGTTAATGCGCGACGATGTAAAACATCGATACGTCACGCAATTACCCGAGCAAACTGCTATGTCGCCGTAAATGTCGACGGAATTAATTACAACTTCCACACATCCGTAGTTCGGGGTCTTTAAAAGGACACGTCTGGATTAACAGCTCTCCCTGTACGTTTTCGCATAACCAGCTCCGCGGGTCTCGATATTTTCCGCAATTCCGACTTCGCCTGTCAGACCGAACCTCTTGCGCGGAGTCTGCGCAAGAACCAGCCTTTAATCTGCCTACCATCAGGAGTAATCCCTTTAACTCCACGCGATCCTTGCGTCCTGTCGGCTCCACCCTACATGACACTCCAGCTACCGTTAATCCCGTTATCATCCTAACAGGTGACCAGGGACATTAACACATGGAATATCCGCCGTTCGATTATTTTTAAACGAGAAAACGAACCCGACGACTTTCCACCCGATTATATTTGCGATGAAAAAAATGCGCAGGGATTGCAATGTAAAAGACGAATCCATGCCGAGAAGTTGTCATTTTATGTAAATTGCAAAACCAATTCTCTTATACTGGCATCTGACTTTGATATGTTTCCTCAAGGATACGTACCCATTTTGCATAAACAAATCGAATGAAGGAGTGACCTTCATTTTTCTCCAATTCGTTCCATCTTCAAATCGGATTTACTAAAGATAAATGTAAATGTATGAACGCACTCGCAATCTTCTTTAAATCCAGCACATCGATATTCAAATGATTTCTTTTCATCTTCTCTCGAACTTGGAAAATGAAATAAAAATCGAGGATGGAAATGATCACAGATGAATTTAAGATCGGTATCGGATCTTAAGTTACGCTGAAATGAAACAAAATTCTTGAAGCACAAAGAACGAGAAAAAAAGTATTGCAGTCGTCCCAGGATGTCAAAATCGATTTTCTACGAATGCTTGTGCACGTTACGATTAAGGGTCGATTGCCACAATATTCGAGTTACAATCTTTGATCAAGGATTACTTAATGCATGATTATAATTAATCGCCCGATTTCGGATCGTTACCTAACGGTGGACTTTAATCTTCGGTTAGCCTAATTTTTGTTAATATGACGCAAATTTCACTAATCCGAAATCAATTAATTATAGTTAACAAAATGTAATGCTCGTTACACTTGGGGCAATTGGCCCTAAGCCTTTCTTTTGCCGATTCTTGGGTATTTAATTTAATTTCCGAAAAAACTCGAGGCCGAAGAGATTCGCCACTCAATTCGAGAAGCAGCATGCCTTCGCGTATCACCTTAATCGTCACGAATGTGGCGAACGCGTGGAACGCCTTTCTTACGGTGCCCGATAATCAGAATGACGTTGCCGAGTGGCAAGAACGGTACCCGAGAATTGAGTCGCCACTCTTTGCCTCTCTCTCGGTCCCGCGGGATCTGCGTCTCTGCCTCTCTCTTCCACCGCATCTTTCTTGCCGCGGGACACCGGTGTCGAGTTCGCGCGTTTCACGGGACCCGGCTTTAAGGGAGCTCGACACCGACTTTTTGTCAAGTGAAATTACCGGTACTGCAGTTTCCCGGTATTTTTCGAGGGTTGTGCACGAAATTTTCTGAAACTGGTATGTGCACTTTTGGGACCAAAAAGACTATTTACCAATTATGGAAATAATTGATAGAGCTAGGTACAAGGCTGTAATTAAATTGTGTGCGTTATAATACGCTGTGATGCTATTCTATTTGTCCAAATAAATAGAAATAAGGGAAGTGATTTCTTTAGATATTTTTGTTTACATTAAGTAGAGTCCCGGGTCTGTGATAACGAGGCAGAGTACCTTGAAATTCAATTTTTATCGCGAAAAAAAATAGAATGCAACGAATCTCAACTCAAAACAGCTATCATAAGTTCATGAAACTATTTAAAATAATGTGTTATCCTGAACAAATCGAAGCCAAATTTATAAGGTAGCTCGTGATTTTAAATTTTCACGTTTAATTTATTCAAAAAACAGCTACCTTACAGTCTAACGCGTCGCTAAAGAAGTAAAGCGCCGGTCAAATGCGTAATTGGAAGACCCAATAATTAATAATGCGTTAAATCGTAAAGTCCTTAAAGTGTCTTCGACATTCTTGAACTCAAGGTAAATTTATCGATCTTATTATGAAAAATGGGAAAATCCTCGCGCAATCGACGGGCACAAATAAAGAAATTCCGATCTCTGGTGCCCCGGACTGTACCTCGTGATTTAACGCCGTGGAAACGAGTACCTTATCGAACTCGCCCGAGACCTCGATGACTTTTGGAAAAAGGGAGAAAAAGGAAGGACTCGGTATTTGCCGTACCCGAACGACGATCTCGAGGCAGATAGCGAAGCCGGGAGCTCCTCTCGCAGAGGCGTAACTAAATCTGCTCTTGCGAATAAAACCAGGAGACATGGAACCCTTTGCAGCATCCTTAATTATGATCCAGATTCGCCGAGCTGAAAATAATATTAATGGAAATGTATTTCCATAAAATTTCTTAAGCACGAAGGGGACTGACTTAAAATAGATCCGAAGGGAAATATTAGAAATGAAATATTTACATTCTTTACGAACCGACAATCGTGTCCCATAATTTGGAAGATTATTTAATTATTTATTTATCGAAGAGTGTATGTATAACACAAAACGAAAAAAAAAAAACAAGAAATATTATTTTCATGTAAAGGCACTATAGTTTATTATTCCTTCCCACCATTATTTTAAGGTAATTTAGTTTTTAAATATGTTAAACAAAAATCATGTTATCCAATGCTGTAGGAGTACAGGGTTGTACAAAGGTTTTCGAAATTTTCTTATCGTGTTAGAGCGAAACAGTGTTATAGGGTGCAGTGCTATACGAGGGTTCCCGCAATTTATCCTAACGCGTTAGAGCGAAATCGTGTTATAGGATGCCGTGTTGTAGGAGGGCTACCTGTAATTGTTACAGTTAAGGTGAAATGAAACACGTCGAGAAACTTGATCAACGTCGATAAAGAAGATTTTTCTAAATGCCTACGTTGCCGACGTTCGTTTTTATATTGACAGTTGGGTCGAATTATATTGGGTATTGTACCAAATGGTATATTCCACCTGTCGTTTTCGTACAATAATTATAAAGAAATCGAAGTAAAACTCCAGAAATCCTCTGATTCAAGCTTTCTGGGGCCCCAATTGACTGCAGAGGGACACCCTGCGCCATCTGTGATTTCCAGGTCAATTAAATTTTCACTCCGAGACCTCGTATTACCATCGTTTTAGCANGGAATTTTTTAATAATATATTTTTTCTTTTTCTTCGTGCCAATTTTACATTAGTAATTATGAGTTTAGAGGATTTGTAGTATCGGAGGGACTGTAATTTAAATGTTGCAATCAACACTTTGCATCTCTTGTTTTGACAAGCAATGCTTGCTCGCGTGACAGCGGGGGGAAGGCGAGAAATGAGTAATTGCTGTATTCACCCTGTGTGAAATATCCGACGTCGTGAAGTAACCGACGTTGAAATAGCTGACGTTCCATTGTGTTGCGCACAAACGTATGTGTCGTGTCCTCTGTATTGTGGATGATTTCATTGCGATTCATTTATTATTCCGAATTACTTAACCCATTGTCAATTGTTCGATTTATGTCACGGATAGTCTTAAAAATAAGGACACAAGGACGGAGTAATTAACAGCAGCAAAATACGACGGATTGTTTGAGATGATTTTTGAACTTTATACCACAGAAGGAAATTAAGTTCTGATTTGTAATTTAGTTACCAATTTGTACGAGTCAGTGGTTTCCTTTGTATAGTTCTTGTTTCAAAGACAACTTTAGAAGGAAGTCGAGTCACGTAATAATTTCGTTACTTCCTCACGAGTGCCTTACCTTGTTAGTTGTTAACTAGCACCATACAGCAAGCCCTCGGTACACAATGTAATTATTTGACTCAACAAAGTACCTAGCTACATTTTTTAAATAAAATCCCGGATCTGATCATGCGTCCTAGAAAAAGATTGATTTATCCAACAAGTATCCGTTGCTCGTATCGACGAGGCACTCGTTAAACATCTAGAATTTTTATTTTCTTCGAAGTATAAATTAAGAGGGAATTTAATTACTTTATATTTCTGTGACATCTCCTTGTTAATTTTTCATTCATTTTTTACTTCCCATTTAATATGCTTAATTAAAAATGGACTCCTCCGAGAAATTCCTATTTAACAAAATCACATAAAATTAACCGTACACATATTCACTCAACCAAAACGTTTTCGGAAATGAACCAAATGCGGTAAATCAAATTGATGTTGAATCTTGATTTAAAATCTCGCTGAATGAACCAAAATTTGATTTCGCTTTCACCAAGTCGAATAATCACACATTTTAGTATTTAAAAACAAAAAAAAGAATTCAGTACATCTCTACGATTCTCGCCACTTCTACCAATAATTCTGTATCTCATTTTACGCTTCTATAAATACAATCAATAATTCCGCGCCTCAATGTGCACGGATCATTTAGCTGGAAACAATTTGTTGTCAAATTCGGCGGGAAACTATTAAAATAAATCTACGTACCATAGTAAAATGAACAATTCCCTCCTTTGATTCCCCGATCTCTTCAGCAACAATGCCAATCAACACTTGAAAATACGCCATTGTGAGAAAAATGATGAAAATAAATCTTCATTCAACATTAAAATGAACAATTCCCTCCCCTTGATTCGGCGATTCATCCGGCGACAATGCCAACCAAGAATTGAAAATTCGCCATTGGAGGAAACATGAAAATAAATCTTCATTCAATATTAAAATGAACAATTACCTCCCCTTGATTCGGTGATTTCTCTGGCGACAGTGCCAACGAACAATTTAAAATATGCCATTGGGGGGAAAAGTTATGAAAATAAATCTGCATTTAACATTGAAATGAACAATTCCCTCCCCTTGATTCGGCGATTTCTCCGGCGACAGTACCAACAAGGAACTGGGTTTACGCCATTGGGAGATAGTACTCCTGGTGACACGCAAAACCAGAACAATCCGACATTCGCCTTGACCTTTGTTGGGGGCAACCTCGAGGAACAAACCATAGCATTGGCAGGGAATAGACCTCGAACGACGGCCACCAGTTCCACTGGAATACACGATTTCGCCATCAGGCGAACTTCGGCCGATCCTGTATATCCTTGCGGACACGTGCGAATATCCTTTTCGCGCCGACATACACGCAATCGTGAACGACCACCACGACAGGATGGCTTAAAAAGCCTACAAAAACCCGATAAAGGACTTGCCGAAGTCGAGTGGGTGAATTCTTCATGAGGAACAGTCTGATGACGATTAGAATCGATAGGACACGACATTCTGAATCGATAATGGATTTGCGAGTGTCTGGAAAGTCTCGAATTAGAGAATTTGGATTACTACGAAAGGTTGTTAGTTGACTTCCAGGACCAGGACCAAGAATTAACGGAGTTTTACATTTTTTTCTCCTTTTTCTGCGAAAGTGCAGGATCGATTGATTATTCAAGTTATCGGAGGACTATTCTGATAAGACCCTTATAAATCGGAGCTTAAAGAGTTAAAGCTCACTTGATCGAATAAAATTAACTGTCAGATTATGTGGTACTCGAAATTGGTGTAAGGAAGAGCAAGGAAGGCTAAAAGCTTTCACAATTTGGCATTTGATCACCGGGAATATTTGCTCCTTAAATAATAATTAATGGATCGTGCAAATTGCGATATTCCTTACTTCATGTTGCAAGCGGCAAAGCCTGTGCCATTTTTTTCTCTTTGAATTAACTGACAAAAATAAGAAGAAACATTTCTGCATCGAACTTCGTACACTTTTCACAGTCAAGAAGTGGTTCGTTCCAGATTCAGGAGGTTCAGGTGTCAAAGTTTCTGAATTCTTCTTTCCCTAACGTGACGGAAGATCTTTGATGAGATTCGTGCCTAAGTTCTAGGACGAGGTAAAAGACCTCCACTTCCTTCTCCTCTTCCATCGTGGCATGATCGGTCTGTCCTGCGGTTGTTCTCCACGCCGTGAAACGTGACCACGTCGTCAAAATATTCAAACCCGTGCTCGGCTCGCCACTCAAAATAACCTTGCATTATCTCGAAGAGATGCACCGTTCGCCTCGTGCTCTCTTATTTGCTCGCAGCCTCCCAAGGAGTCCCGGATCCATGTGTGGATCTCGTTCCGTCCCGGACCAGGCGAGGAGAAAAAGAGAGACGAAGACGCGGAGGGTCCACGAAGTGACCAAGAAGCGAGCCTAAATAGACTAGCGAAACAATAAACACGTGAAATTACAGTGTCTTTTAATTAATAACCCCGGTAATTAATCCTTTGCGCACGTAACATCGCTCGTAAGATGGTTATTAGTGTCTGGACAACCAGCGGTAACACTTTTGACCGCAAAGGTTTAACTTCGTAAATATAAAGTTTATTGCGAGGAATTATCGATAACTGTTGCTAATTATCACTTTCTTTTTAATTACATAGTCATGACTTTACGTGGCTCTCTTTGCATAAAAGGGAAGATAACCATTTGTAATTAATTGATTCTAATCATAAATATCACTTTCAATGCTGAATATTCATAAAGTGAAGAAGAATGTTAAGTTAAGACGTATTGTTTCATTTTTCATAGAAAATTGTATTTGTAATTTGCAATTGGTTGAACGTTGAATTTGCAAAATAGTGTAGAATCATCTGAACTTTCTTTGAATGGCAGTATTACTGAGGACCAAGTTTTGTTTGCGCATAGATTTGTACTCATTGAATTATATTCCCAGAATTTTTACACGAGGGTGAGGGAAATGAAATAACGACTGCATAAAGTAATTAAATAATTTATCCATATGCGGTACTATACTGCTGATTTCTATGTGCATTCGTGAGTCCATCTCGAGGGTCTCATTTCCTATGCCATAACCTTAAGACAACAAACGTGGAAAAGCATTCGCGGTATGTAATCCAAGGTAATGTCAGGTTGTTTTGCGACATGAAGAGATATGGCGGGCGGAAAATCGTAAGACGTCATGCCATAACCTTAAGACAACAAACGTGGAAAAGCATTCGCGGTATGTAATCCAAGGTAATGTCAGGTTGTTTTGCGACATGAAGAGATATGGCGGGCGGAAAATCGTAAGACGTCATGGGAGTGAGCAGTGAACGGAAACGCAAAAGGTTCTTCTGTAAATCCTACAGGAGTTTATCTCGCTCTTGAAACGGAATACACGCGATTCTCCTTACAAAATTGTCCTAAGCCACGTATATTCGGTCCTAAAAAGTCATCGATTTCCAAAGTCAAACGCCCGAGTCGTGTCAGGTTCCAATCCAACCTTGACACCTTCGAGTGCGCTCCCTTCCGTGCAGTAAAGACACCCATCACTTCCGACGAGAGTCGTCATATCTCAAAGTGATCTTTCGTTTGCGGAAGCGTCGGTCCCATGGGTCCTCTCAAATAATCTGGGAGATCTCGTTGGTCGTATCCCATTCCCCATGATAAGGGAAACCACGAAACGCGTGGACCGTTGACTAGACGCGACGTCGATGGTAATTGTCAGTGATACCATTACCTCGGGATCCACGTTATCCCGGGGACCTCTTTCCAGAAGGACGCAAAGTTTACAGCGACACTTCTTATTCCAGACTGCTCTACACTCGGGAGCCGGGGCCCAGCATCATCAGCAGCAGCAACAGCAACAGCAACTTTTAGAGCCGAGGATGGCGCAACTGGAGACGCTGGAGGCTAAGGTAAAATCTTTCGTTTTTCCGCAAAGACCGAGGGGAACCTTGGGACCAGAATTTGGAATGGGGGATCCCAGCGAATCCGGAAATGGAGTTGGCTGGAGAATTTCCGCCGAAAAACCGCAGACCCTGGCAACGGCTTCCCATTGGGCGCCCGGCCCCCATGGGAATCCTGGACCAGGGAATCTCCCGGAAATGGAACTTCCGAGCTCGCTTCGGTGGTTCTGCCTCGGGTGCCAGGGAAAAACGGCATCCTGAGGGGAAGAATCACTCGGTATAAATGATTATCATGCGATGTAATGACGAGTTGGTGGCGATACTCGGACCTCCACTTACCGTGGGGTAAACGCATCGCAGGATCACTTCGATGGTGATCGCACCGTCATTTCCCCATGGTTTCACCCCGGGCTTAGATGCTGTCGATTGGGGGTATGATCGGTAATGCATTGTAGGCTTCAACTATGGGTTTGCGATGTTACCGCTGGAATGCAGAAGCTGAATTGCGGCTTTGGAGTAAAGTATTTTTTTTAGTAGAGTTTGTTGTTAGATTAAGTTTCGTGTGGCCAAGCACTTCCATTCGTTTTTATTTTATATTTACCGCCAAAAGTAGAAATTATTCATTAATCTTGATTATTTTGTCACGATGATTATACGCGATTGATACCGCTTCTTTTAAGCATGACTATTCTTTTTGTTTTGTATTTGCTCTATTTGGATTGCACTTTAAGTATTACTAGAAAATAACATTGTAGCACGAGAGAAAACGTTTACGCAAATTATCACAATACTAGCACACAAGAATAAACGTAAATAAGAATTAATTGTCAAAAAGAAAGCATTCCGTTTTCTGAAAAGGGTCCCGTTCACAATGTGCAAAATTACACGTATTACCGTGTTGTAAGAAGTTTCACTTCGATCATTCTATATCGATGACAAAATTCTGCAACAATATTTACGCATACACAATTATATGTATTTTGAGGAAAACGCGTTGTCCCAATATTTATGAACATTTGTCCTCATTTCTTTTCCATTACCATTCGTTTAAAATTCGGAATACATTCGTACGAATTCTTACGTAGAAATGATATTCTCCAAAATGTGGAATACATTTTTCTGGTATTCATTCCGAGTGACGTTGTTTCTGGTTCTAGCATGCATTCATATTCGAAAATGTTGGAAGCATCGCAATGTTTACAGGGCAGATACTTTACCACCATATATACCGTACATACTTCACCAAGGCTGCCATAATCGGGCCGATAGAAAACACGAACCATATCGCGAGGTTCCTCGTGGCGTTTTTTAAGCCTTGGCCAGAAAAACTTAGGCCGATGTTTCGCGGTTATTGGCGGGCTTGGCAAGGGCCTGCGGCTTCTTAAGGCTGTCCGGTCAGTGATTTATATGCAGATGCGCGAACCAAACTCAGTTTTGTTGGGCCCAACTCGAAGGCCCAGGGCCTTGCTCAGCCACCATTAAAACTGCCCCCTCGTCCACATTTGGCGCCCATTGGCGTAGGTTCCTGTAAAGGATCGAGACCTTCGCTCCTGAAGGTCTCGTCGGAAGGTCGAGGCTCCAGATTGCCCGAAAGAATGATAATTGAAATGATCGCCGGACTAATCGGGGACCCTTTCCGTCCTGTTCTTCCTTTGAGTCACTTTAATTTGGGCAACAATGAGCATTCTTTGACGCGCCTTCTCGGAAAATTATTATTACGAAAAGAGGATGCAGAAAAGTATTTTAGGAACAAATTGTACGAAATTGAAAAAAAAATCAACATCAAGTCAATAGGTAATTCATTTATCTCAGCGATGTAAAGTTACGATTTCCAAAGTCTGTCATTTCACCTGATATTTGTATTTTTATGCTTAGAAATGTTAAGAATTCGAGGAGAGGGATTAAACGGAAATACTCCGAATAACCAGAAAATTGATCAAATTTGTCTTCTTTATTTTTCTTACGTTCAATTTTTATGAACTGTTGTTTCGTTAATGTTTATCCGGTGTCTATCCTGTATGGGTACTTTTTAGAGATGTTTCAAGCAAGTGAACACACTTTTACACGTTTTATGAAATTCAATGTTCTTTACCAATGAATGTCCTTTAAAAGTGCCGAACATCCATGACTACATACCATTACCGCACTTCCTTGATAGGCGAGATCCTTCGGGAATGGCGATGCCGATCGGAAAGTCAATGTTCGGAAGAAACGAACGTAACCATGGAAATAACTAAACCACTTAAGGGACCCCAACTTTTCCCCTTCGACTAAGTATTGATATATCGATAAAGTCCTTCCGCATTTTTATCACACATCCATCCTTAAGAGCCAAAGCTTTCAGATCTCTCGCTTGATAATTTTTATTCAAATTATCGTTGTCCATTTTGTCTCCATAAATTCGTTGAAAAATTGGTAACATTTCTTTTACTTGTCCACGCCCTTTTATTATTATCAGGATGCGTAAAGCGTTAGAAAATACAGGGCGAAAAATAATGTTAAGCCTTTTTAGACGAAAAAATAAGCTTTGGGAAAATGTGTCCGCAATTTAGCGATGAGTCCTAAAATTGCCCCAGATTCTTGTCCGACTCTCATCGGCGAATGCTCCAGTGAACAAGTCATTTAAGAATAGTAGGTCCCATCAAAATATAGGAGACATGAAATGTCTCGAGACCAGAAAGTAACCTCGAAAATGGCCAAGACAGCTAAAAGACCTTTTCTCCTTTCTCGTTCTCCTCGTCCGGTTCGTCCAAAAAAAAGTTCTTCGCATTTTTTCACTCTTTTATAAGATATAAAAATTAAATCAGCATAAACTACAAACACTTTTCAATTGATGTAAATTTGAAGGAAACGTTAATTTTCACGTACCGTGTCTTTTTAAGTCAACTCTTTGCCTTTAGCTTAGAGAGGGTTGGAGGAAACGGTTCCACGTTGATTAGTTAGGATCCCTTCCTGAGCGTTGTCTTAACGACATCCAATGTCTGTGCAGAAGGGATGTCAATCAGCTTTGTGACAGCCGTCACTGTCAAACGACCAGATAAGGCCAGTCCTGGTCACCACGGTTAGCGAGGGCCAGTGACTCTCATCGACCACTTATTCACCATTTTTGGTTGATATTCAAGTAAATGTGAATTTCACTCTCGGATAATCACTAAGGGAATGTTTGATGATCATATTAATAATATTAGAAATGAATAACAATACATTTTATGCGTTTTTTATGTATCAGCGTATGATACATTATGTTCAAATGAATGAGAGAATGACCCTCCAATTTAGGATAACAGATGTTGCCCTGAAATATGGAACATTGGATGCCGAAAGTGCACTTAAAAAAGAAAAGGAAAATTCAAATCATCGCAATAAAACTGAATGCACGAGGTTCCACAATTGGTCAAAATTTGAAATTTTCAAATAACACGTACTTGCTGTCTCAATCAGTAAATCAGTGGTTAATGCCCATGATTTGAATCACAAGTTAGGACATGGTATGTACATCCTAAAGCCTCCCTGCCCAGGTAGGTGTACAAATATATTTAAAAATAGAAAAGAATAAAACGAAGTGCAGGAGAACTGTAACGATCGGTCAAGATTTACGATTTGGATCCAAAAAAAGATCATGCCGTGACTCTTGCATGTGGCCTTGGCCATAAGTTGGGTCACGATACGCCCTTGGACTTCCCAGCCCAGACGGTTCCCAAAAGAGTAGTCGAACGTAAAAAATGAAATAAAGGAACAGAGTAAGAAAGGGATTCAGCGGAACCTATGGACTTTAACGATCGGTCAAGATTCGTGACTGGGCCCTCGAGAAACGAGATCACGGCGTGACTCTCGTACACGGATAAAGTTTCTCGCATAAGTTGGATTATGGTACACCCTTAGACCTTCCAGCCCTGACGGATCACGAAAGGGCAATCAAAAGTAAAGAAAATAAAAGAGAAAGTAGGTGAAAAATGAACCCAGTAGAAATCCCATGAACTTTAGCCTTTTAACTACACTGTTAAACAAAATAATGAAATTTTATAAACTTTTTGTCCAAAGTTTTATTCAAACATGGTATACTAATTTTATAACATTTCCAAACAACATTTATAACATATGTTATAAATTTAAGATATAAGTGTACTCATTTTTCAACAAAATTTCACAGACTTCCAATATGATGTTACAAAATTACAAATTTAATTTGAAGTTCATCGTAAATGTATAATAATTCACTTTTAAGACATGAAATTTATAATTTCACCACAATCTTATGTACCAAAAGTATGAATTCTATGAATATTTTTAATATGTGTCTTTCGTGGATATCTTGTTTTGGATTCATATCATGCATAGTTTACGCGCAGTCCGCGTCGAAGCTTGCCATGCAGAGATACAGTGTTGCGGAAAGTCCAGCCGTAGCTAAAAGGATAATGGCGTTTCGTAAAAAGATGTCGGTCACGCGGAAGCCACTATAGTGGCGCTCCGAAACCAAAGGGTTAACGATCGGTCAAGACTCGTGACTCGGACCTCGGAGAACGAGATCACGGCGTGACTCTCGCACATAGTAGGTTTGTTCGCGTTGTCTGCACTTTCTACACTCGAGGGTAACGAGTGTACTACATTTTTCTTGAAAGGTGCAGAAGGGTAAATACACTTTCGTCGACGTGCCGAACGCCAGAAAGCTCATGAAAGTACAAGATGGCCGATATAGCGGAACAATATACGATTTTGGAGCTATTCGAATCGGATGATGATGAAAATAAAGATGTAATACGTCCTCCACTACATCTTCTAGCAACTGATGATGACAGTGATAATATATTATGCAGTAATACATAATAATTGTAAATAAATAAATTGCAAATCAATACATAATTTGTAATAAATCATGATTGTACTATTTTTCAAAGATTAAGTACAAAATTAAAACGCTAAATCTGTCTACACACGAAGAAAAAGTATTAATCGTTATTTCTATTTATATTATCTTGAGATCTTAGGACAAATTTGTATTTTCCTGTTTGTTGGTCTTTCCAATTTTGAAGTTTGCCGCCGAATTCCCGGCCTCCACTTTTATAACATCTTGCACTAGCTCGAGATCGAGGGTAGAAAGTGTAGAGAAAGTGTACCCTCGGGATAGATGCCCTCGCAAAACGAACAGCGAGTGTCTGCGTCACTTTCGTCAAAACGAACGCCCCAAACTGTACACTTTTCGTAAAAGTGTAGAAAGTGTAGGCAAAACGAAGAAAGCTAATCTCTCCCATAAGTTGGGTCACGGTACGCCCTTGGATCCCACAGGCCAGACAGATCCGCGCCGGGAGATTGCGGATCCAAGAGTCACTGGCCTTTTGCCGGTCCAAGCCGTTGGTCAGGGCGGCCAGCTCTCTCGCCCCTTTTTAACGAGTCTGCCGAAGAGCCGGCACCGCCGGAGAGCTAAGCCCCAAGAATCACCGCAATTATTTCACCAGGAATACCGAGAACCCGCGGGGGAACCTGCGAGCCGCGGAGGTGTCAAGATGCTGGCGAAACGAATGACCGCCAGAACAACTCGTTACACTGTAACGCGCTTTTTGTCCGAACTGCGACAACGATCGTTCTCCGTGCGAGTCGTCTAGGAGGAGAAATTACCCTCCTCGTTGTCTTGTATCTTTGTTTCAACCAGTGAGAACACAGTAATTGGAACGGTGTTGACGGACTATGTGGACTTTACCATGACTAACTGCAGTCAAGTTGTGGTGGTTTCCACATTTATCAGCAGTTAACCACGTAGATTATCCTGGGTATATTGTTTTTCTGAATTTTGTGCCAGGAAACAGCGGAGTTACCCGAACTTCCGTTTTTTGACACGTTACTTTAGGACGTGGCCATTGAAATTAACTTTGACCCCCACCTAATAATTGACCTCGCACGATCATTCTTTCCAACATAATGAGACCAAACGTTAATATTCTACCCAATAGTTCCATGATTTGTCGGAAAGGAATCGATTATATTCGAACCTAATTTTCGACGTAATTTATTATCTCACAGTTAGGGTCCTTAGAGTGCTATTGCATTGATGGACCTCGCAAATCCCCTAGTCTTTCTTAGCTCGGACTTATTGTCAGCATAAGAAAAAGTTCCCGTCCAAATCATCAAACTTTTCAAGATCAAACTTCCTCCGGGAACTTCTTCCTGGCCCTGTGTGTACATGTATAAACATATTTGGAAGCAGTACATCTCCATTAATTATATACAGGGTGGGGAAAAGTTCCCTCCCAAAAATCGACCTTAAAACGCTTAACCCTTTCGTTACGAGCGCCGACTATATTCGGCATCCGCGCGACGTCCTGGGTGTACGAGCGCCGACTATAATCGGCACACATGCGATGACCTTTGTGTACTAACTCCAACTTTAGTCGGTGACAAATTCTGCCATATCTGCAGAGACGAGATGAGAAGACCAGCTATTGGGATAACTTTTAATTTCTTAAAAGTTCAAGGTTAGACTTTTATTTGGAAATTTAATAATCGAATAATACGACAAAACAGTTGTTTTGTAACACTTGGAAAAGTGTACATACAAAAGGCAGTCAAGGAGGCGTTGTTCAGGTAGAGGACGTAAGTCCGAACACCGAAGATTGCCGAAGGGCAATGTGTACCCTTTCGGCGCGGTGTCGCGTTCAGTGGCGGTTGTCTGGCGGAGCGGACTGCCGTAATGAAAGGGTTAACGGCTCATATTGGAACTTTCTCCTCGCCCTATATTTCATCAAAGGGTTTCAACATTTGTCGGATAAATAATCGATCACTATCGAGAGCCGTCAAATTCGAATCGTTCAATGGGTCCCCGGTAAGTCTGGTGAGATCCTACTCGTCACGGCCGCGCCGAGATTGGCAATTTTCTCGGTGGATTAAAGCTGATTCCATGAAGCGATATGAAACATTTCGGTCTTGCGATACATTCGGTCACAATAAATATGGAAAGTAATCCAGTCAAGGGGCGATTAAGAGCGATCGAGGCAGGAACGTGCCAGGCATTTTCTCAGTTTCGGGACGACCCCTCTACTTCGGAAACTCTAGATCCTGGCGTTTCCTTCCCTCCTGGGGGCTTTCAAAGCTCCGAATTGTCGTTCGCTTTAAAAGCCGAAGAATTCTCAATGTCCTCCCGGCAATGATTCCGATTCGCGTTATGTATTCCGCATACGTAAACCTTAATGTCGAGCGGCCGTGACTCCAAGAATTCTCTCCATTTCGAGTCGTTGATGCAACGTCAAAGCGCGACGGATCTTCCTTTGAGACATTGTCGTTGCCAAGCTACATTTACATGACACAATACGCATACATGTATGACTATGGTCTAAGGACATTTTCTGCAGTGCGCGTTGCGAAAGACGTAGCTTGATGAATTATGGAACCATCCAAGAACGCATGGATGCAAATCCAACCTATCTTGCAGGCATAATTATTCTGTATTTATCTAGCAAAAAAGGGTGAAGATCAAAGATGAATTGCGGCGGACTGGAAGGATTCGGAACTCCGTTTGAGATAACAAAGATCAACCGCACCCATTCGCGACAGCCAGTACATTTCATGTACCAATATCGATTGGAACAATATTGATTAACTGTAGTTCAAATAACGGCTAAATATTTTGAGCATTGCTCCAATATTAAACCTGACATTTCGATTCATTAACACAATATTCCACCGTGGCATGCAAATGCTACATAAACTCGATATTACAGACGTATAACAAAGTATCGTGAGGCTAACTGAATTTGTCATATACTATCTCAATATATTGAATTTAATATTTATTGGGGCGCGAAACATAGTGCAGCTCATCATCGGGCAGTAGTTCACTGTTAAAAAATTCATAAAATTCATACACTTTTAGTACATAAGGTTGCAGTAAAATTATGAATTTGATGTCTTAATAGGGAATTAGTATACATTTATCATAATATTCCAAGTAAATTTACAATTTTATAACGTCGTGTTGTAGTTTTGTTAAATTGCGGAGAAAAATTATAAATTCGATATTCGAAAATCATTTAGTACGCATTATTTGCAAATTTTTAAGATGAGGTTTTAATTTTATGATCGTTTACATACGTTTATTTTTAAACAAGTTTTAATCGAAAAATGACATGTAACGGTGATACTGGCCCGAGAAGCATTGTAGCGACATTTTTGAGTCCGAGAAATATTTAAATAATATTTNAAAAAATTCTTACAATCAATAGAAAACTCCGGTAGCATCATGGACAACGTACCTGCTACTTTTCCATGAGTTCCGGGTTCGATACCCCGATAATTGCAAAAAGATTTTTTTCGGCGTTTACGGTAGGGCTGTCACTAAAATCGTCCTCAAACGTGCCCGGAGCATGTGTCAAATTTGTTTGTTTGCAGAAAAAACGTTTAATATCAAGTACCCATTAACACAAATTTATAACGTATATTATAAATTTATCACAGATATGTACTAAATTTATAATATGTGTTATACATTTTATTTGAAAATATGTTATAAAATCAGTATACCATGTCTGAATAAAACTTCCAGCAAAAATGTTATAAAATTATATTTTTTTTAACAGTGTTGATAATATTGTCCCAATAGGTAACTGGGCCAATATTACATCAAACTGTTATCAATATTCACTGTCACGAATCATTTCAGCATCCAACATTTTAATGGTATAAGGTGTTAAAATATTTCGACCAGTGACGAAAAACTAGTATTAGAATCCACTGTTTCGTTGGAGAAAAAATTGCAAGGCCAACGGAACCTGGACCCAACGTGACCTGGACCCAACGCAGGATGCAAGATGCAAGATGCAAGATGCAGATGCAGATGCAGCTTCCCCGGCAAGGATCCGCGCATTGAATCCAGTGGTCCCCGAACACTGGTCACGGCCACATCCAGCAGCGATATATCCCGGGTATCCAGTGGCATAGATTGTTCGTCGTGTAAGACGTTTCCACTAGTAGATACCAGTCGTCTTTCCGGTCGCAGTGGACACGCGGAGTAATGGGATTGCGTGGCCATTACCTGGACCTACGGCCAAGCCTTATCCCGTGACCGTGGCGAGGTAGTAAATCTCGACCGCGATAATCCCGCGGGTGTCCACAGGGACCTAGGGGAGAACCTAGGGGAATCCATAGGGGAAAAGGACCGGGACCCCCGGGGGATGGGCGTGATCGCGAAAGGGGACCGGCACCCACACCCGCTGCTTTATCTTCCGAGTCCTCGAGAACGAATGTCCAAGACGCAGACCGGATGTAAATGGCGTCTTACGTTACATCGCTGGAGGTGTTGCCCTCTCGTGGGCTCGTCCTTGGGCTCGATTGCAAAAATCAGGACCCGTCGTTGAATGTCGAGGGGATCCTTGGTTACGAGAAAGGATGAGGTTTCTCGAAGGTGCAGGGAATTTTAGACGCGGGACTGAGAGGTGTATGCAAATCTCCTGGAAAAAATATTTATATGCAAAATAGAATCCCTCCAGGGACAAGTTTATCATGGATTTGTCTACTTATGAAACTACTATCTTTATCCTATATTATGCTTTTACATAAAAGAGAACACCGAAATTTTAGAGGAAAATCAAGTACATAGGTCAGTAGATATTTGCTTCTTAAAAGATCTGCTACTGGCGTACATTTTTAATTTTTTAATTTAGAAAATACAATGCGCTATAACTACTCCGGTACATATATTAATATTGCAACTTAAATATAGGTACGATTAATTTTTATCCGATAGTTGTATACTATTAGGTAGTTACTTGTCGAGTATTACTTGGCGGGTGCGTAAGTTTTTGAAAACAAATTTGATTTTTCTACATTTTTGGCGGGAGGTTGAGAAGAATATTTAGAACGTTGATGATAGTAGAAGGAAATGTCCAGTTCATTAGATTATTCCAAAAGTTCTGTCGTTTTTATTGGAGAACTTTGAAGCGACATCGCAAGTAGGGCACTGAAAATTACTAATGTAACGTCAGTCAGTCATGTAAGGATAGTCGGTAAAACGGAGGAAAAGGTTGCCAGAAAATAATAAAACTTTTGGAATAACCCGATAAAGTCATTACGCGTGTTTAGATTAGAGTATTTACTCAATATTCAGGAAGCATAGCTCCACAGTTGAAATAGTTAAGGAAGAGGATGAGATGTGATAAAGAGGTTGAACCTCTTGGCAGAGTGCTGTACCGGTGATAGAAATTGAAAAACAATTTCTGTATAAGGAATGGTTCGGTTTCTGACTAGTTAGATAGCGTGCAGATAATTTACCCTGTGTACAAGATTTGTGAAAATTTTACAATGTAAATTGTAGATACAGTCCCTGATTACGGAATTATCCACATCATTGGAAATCGCAGGTTGAAAGTTTAAGTTGTTCCATGAATGTCCAACAATTAGTTCGCAAGGTGTAATCTCGTTACCATCGATCGTTACCCGTACCTTGCATGGTATCAGCTACCGAGACTTTGATTCATTTAACAATAATAATGAGTTCGGGTAATTAAAACTTTGTCATCTGTGCAGAAAATTACGCAACCAGTTACTCATAACAACAGGTTAACGAGGTCTCTATGCATAACTGTTCCTGTAATTACGTAATAATGCACCCATTTTTCTCTCTGGGTGAAATTCTCTGAACCATCATAAAAGTGGTTAATATCAAAGAAATGTAAATAAAAATGTGACGAAATGAGTCAATAATTGACAGCAGCATGGTTGCGATAGAGTAAATTAGAAACATTGAGCAATCGTTTCCCTATTTTTCGAATCCTTTCAGTCCTCGCAGGGTCGTTCGAGAAACTCCTCGAAGCAAATAGAAGAGAAACTCCCCTCTCGCGCCAGGGGCTGAAAATACGGAAAAAACGTACTCAGGGGGAATTAACGGCTGCGTTCGGGGATAAGAAAGATAACCGTGGATCCCTTGACGCGAATCCTCCTTGCATTTCGACGATTCCTGGGGTTCTTCGCCGGTTCCAGGAGCGGCTGGAATTTTTCCATCCCGCAGGAATGCCCGGCGGCGCCGAGTCGAACGCGGCAAAAAGACTGACATCAAAAGCGGCTTCGCCCCCCATCTGTGCCGCGCCCCGACGTTTGCGGAAAGCTCGAAATTTAATTTCAATTGGCACCCACGATGGACACGAGAGACTGGCAAAAACAGGACCTGCGGCTCCATCGAAGGAGGACTCTACCGGGATCAGTCCCTCTTCCTGACCCTTCCGGCTGAACGATGCGAATCTGCAAAGAAAGTGCCCTACGCACTTTTTATGCTCTTGCACCATCGATTATACCAGCAATGGACATCGCATGGTGTGGGCAGAAAGACAAATTTAATTGGGCCGACAGTCGTGTAATCATACGGCATGATGCTTCGAGGTAGTGATGTATGGTCGGGCATGGCACTGCTTGAATCGCTGTTTAATTCGTTATGAAATATGGGTCCAAATGAGGCGGTTGGATTTCAGTGCTTTTTCTAGTTATCCCAAGATGTGTTTAAGAGGACGTATGGTAATTGGGGCTGGGCGTAACTCGTGATTATCGGAGGGGGGTAATTAAAGCTTGAGAGCTGAAGAGGGACTAGCGGATGGAAAGGGAGGTCTTGGGCTTTGTCTAATTGAACTTAGGAATTATTCGCTCGTGATGTTCCGTCGATGGAACGGTCAGGTGCACTCACGATGTCTAGGTCATTTTGTCTAGTCAATAAATAGCCGATGGGCTACGTTGAACCATTAGGATGCAACAAGTGTGGTGGTGAGGCCTTATAACTCTGCAAGGCCTCTTGCGATTATGAAATTACTGGAATCTTATATTTGACTGTAGATAACTAAAACGAGATCATAAGTAAATGAGTGAGTGTAAGTGACATTGAAGCTGTGTTTAAACTGTTGAAAGGATTTTCGGAGTCACTAATTATGAAGATATGTTCCTTCATCCCACAAAGACAGGTAACATTAGGAAGCAATTTTTTTTATTTTACCGAACCACGGCATAACTTAAAGATTCTCATTTGAAACGCCGGTATCGCAGGATTCGTAACTTCTTCAGCAAAGAATGGAGTCTCAAAAAATCGTGATGGCACAGCACCGCAAGGTCCCGCGACCAAGAAGTCGCCGACGCTTCCTCGAAGTTCTCTTATCCCACATAAATCATAGGAGGCTTAAAGCGAAACCCCGCGAATGGCGGCGCGTTTAAAAACCGCTAACTCAAATTATGATTGAAATTCTGCCGGCGATAGAGCACTCGCAGCCGACCTCGACAGGACGTCTTCGGGGATCCCGAGGACTCGAGCCTCTTGACGTCTTCCGTTTTACCGTCCACTTT
This sequence comes from Orussus abietinus, assembly GCF_000612105.2. Taxonomy (NCBI): domain Eukaryota; kingdom Metazoa; phylum Arthropoda; class Insecta; order Hymenoptera; family Orussidae; genus Orussus; species Orussus abietinus. Next base: position 100,694 of record NW_019394482.1, read on the forward strand.
ACGATGGATTCGATCGGGAGGTGCCTAAAAGGGCCGTTGAGGATGCAAATTTATCGTTCCATTAAATCCTATGATTTGTGGCCACGGGAGCCCGGGACGTCTTAACATTAATGGGTTTCCGCCGGTAAGGAACAGGACGAAGCCTCCGACCTCGCAGGACGCGTCCTGCGGAAGAAATCGTCACGTTGTCTGCCGTGAGAAACCGCTCTTCTCGGGATGTGTCTCGGACTTGTCTTCAAAGATGTCCGAGAACGGGTCCTGGACATGTCCGGGATGATGACCTCCTGGACCACCGGCTGTGATATCCATCGACGGGCAGCTGGGATGGAGATAAAGGCGTGCTACGAGGAACCGGGCGAGATGTCCCAGCTTTCTTTTTTATTTCTTAACAAATAACGCCCGGTGATAACGCCTTCTTAGGACGATTAACGGTCCCGAGATGCAAGAAGAGATTGGGACGCTGGAGTGGTACAGGGTGTAAATGGTGACACTGAAATAGGCATACTTCAGGAGTGGACATTTCTCAAGATAATTTCAGGACGAAAGCAAGTTCTGCAAATGATCGACTATTTTTCCTTTGACAATTTTACAGTTAGAATCAATTACGCGGTGCATTAAACTTCCGTAATTTTTCTTAAACGTTCCGTTATTACAGGCCCTTCAAAATTACGTACTACGTGAACATATTCTCATCCTAGTGTTTCATCAATTTTTCAAGAGTCAAACACCGTACGGCGTATTATTTATTTTATAATTTTACGGAATATATATTGCTCGTCAAAAAAAACATCGCATGACCTAAGAATAAAAATCGTGCAAATCGGAGGCTGGCATGTATCGTTTAGGATAATCTAAAAAGACAGTGACTTCATTTTAATGTAAACAAATATTTGTCATTACCGCGATATAAGTCATAGTTTCCTTTCATTATTCTACACGATGTACATGGTTATCAGATGTGCGCAACTTTGATTTTAAAATGCTGCAGTTCATTTGGTAAGTAGGGTATTAATTCGTCGAAGAACATGCATAACCGCCACTAGTTAAATTATACAATTAATACAGAGGACTGTACTGCACTTGCCTTAATTGCAGTAAAATAAGAGAATGCGTTAACTCTCCGAATTAACACTTGGGATAAAATCTGTTGTAAATATAAATTCCCAGCGTTTCATTACATTTGCATGTAGTAACGCAGGTAATCTAGAATAATTTACTGTAGAGCATCGTTGTCCACGATAAAGCACCCTTCATCGTTAAGGAAGTCACGATAAAGAATCAAAGAACGTCAAATTACTCAGGCTGTGTCACGGTCCTTCGATCGCGACGTCAAGGAGGAATGATCCAATTATCCCGGAGACAATGAAAGTTTATTCACGGAGTGAAGAACTGCCTGAAAAACGAGGCGGCCTTCCCTTCGCGAGATTCAATTTGGTTCTGTGTCAGCGGCGATCCGGGCCGGGGCAAGCGAAGAACTTTTACGGAAGCCATTTGCCGTCCTTTATTTTCTAATTACTGTCACGAGCAGGGACTGTTCTTCTCCGTGCAATTCGACGAAACAGCCGTTTCTGCATTACAACTTTGTCAGGTCGAGACTCATTGACTTCCCTATTGCTAAACCGTTTCGTTTTATCGTTACCGGCGCTTTTACGGAATTTCCTGAGAAAGCCACGGGAGAAAAGTAGAGGAACGTACGTCGCGCGAAACGGGGGAAATTAAAAACGAAGGGAAGTACACGCGAGTACATGAGTGCATTATTTATGTAATACAAGTGGGAAAAAATAACCGAGCAATCGCTGCTGGCCGCGAATTATTGCTCACGGCCATGTTACGTGACCATTATGTCTCGTGGTCATGGCGATAAATCCCGGGACTAACGAACGACCTGTCCGGCGAAATATGAAATACCTTGACCGTCAAATTAATTGCCCTGCCTAGTATTTTTTCATAGTTGAATTCCTTCGGCAAATGCGAGATTTCCTTTCTATGTTTTTTTTTTTACTTTTACATTTTTATATACACAGAGTGGAGAAAAGTTCTTACAATCCTTCAAATGTAGGATACATTTGTCCGGCTTTCATTTCATGTATCGCTGTTTGGGGTTTTAGTAAACATTAGCATTTAGCATTTAATAGCACTGAATGACTCTTGCATATTACCTTGGGTGCCCGGATCATTTAAAACTTCATCACGAGATTATGGAGGCTCTAAAGAAGAATGCGATGCTCGTGAAATTTAATTTTTCGAAAAAATGTATTTATTTCGGACAAGAATCGAAGAAAAACATTTTTGTTTGAAAAATGAAATTTCGCGAACATCGCGTTCTTCCTTAGAGCCTTCATAATCACGCGTTAAAGTTTCAGATAATTCGGTGCACCCAGTTTGAAGAAAAATTTTACAAACATTTTCACGTTTTGATACATATAGAATGATTACCTCAAGGTGATATGAAAGAGTCAACCTATATATATATAGTCGATATATATATATATATATATAAATCGGCTGAATATATACATATATATATCTGAGAGGTCCAATCGTTAGGGAAAGTATTCTCCGAATTGGGAGTACCGATTCGTTTCAAATTTTACCACGGGAATATGGAGGCCCTAAAGTAGGTGCTGAAACTCATGAAATTTCATTATTCTTAAAAAATGTATTTATTTATAATGGACTAAAACCAACATGATATGGTCCGGGCACGTTTTCGATATTTTACCCTTCTTGGAGGCTTGGAATCGAAAATGAAAAGTTTCAGGACCTAGCTCGAACAATTTAGAATACCGTAGAAATGGAATTTTACAGAGTCAGATGGGAAAATGCGGTAAATACTTTCACCAGCGATTGCAAGAGAATGCTGGCTTGTCCTGCTGCTAACGCGTGTTTTTAAAACATAAATTTAGTTGCAGTTAAACGTCACAAATGGCGACGGTTGTTCTAAACAACCGTTAGAATTATGAACTCACGGGATCTCGACAACTTTACGTCGACCTCAACATCGTTACTTTACTAAAATGACACATGGAACGCTTCAATTCGTCCAATTCTCAACGTAGACTGTAAAAGACTTCAAGATAAATATAAATGTCGGTAACGGGACGTGCCAGTTTATGTTACCACTTGAGTATTCAGAATGACGTTACCACCAAGAAAGGTATAGCTGAATTTTAATTTATCGACCTCGATTAAATTTCTCAGCGCCTTTCATATCACCTTAAATATCGTAACATTTCCAATAGGGCACAACTGTTGAATTTCGTTATTCCCCGCCCTTTCCTACCTTCCAAATTTCTGCAGACGTTAGTCAAAGTCACATTTACGGCGGAACATCATCACAGTATTGGGACCGTGTAGCCATCCGATTCCACCGTCCATTACCCGGGAGATTACCCAATTATTCCAGAGACCCACCCCGTGGCAATAAAATCAGTCCCTCGGTAATGCGGAGGATCTCTTGCGCAAGGAGCGAATCGCAATTTGCCGATCGGCAACGAGATCGGGAGTTCCCCAGGTCGGGACTGCAAGTGCATCGATATATTGCAGGAGTAACCGCGACTCCACCCCCTCGAGGGCTCCCCGAGAATAGCGATAACAAAATAAGAAAGCGAATCCCGCGAGTGAAATATCACCAGAAACGATAGGGGGCTTTTTTTCCTGGTGAGGATTACCGACGAGGAAGACACGCGAGCCGGGCCGGATTTTAAATACCGTCCCGCCTTTCATCTGGCAGGTTTCCTCGGGGTAATTGCGACTTCGCCGGCCCTGGATATAAGAGTTATGTCGAAAACAAAGAGACCCACCCGGGGGCACTTGTAACTTGACGCACGTTGCGCGCGTAAGTGAATCCCGGCTGCAGGCTTCGGTGCACCACTATGTCACGCACAAAACGCGCCGGCGGGTGCGCACGACGGGAATACTCCAACTTCTGCTGGTACCGAAAGCGCCTCGCCTCCGATTAGCATATTCAAATCCACCTGGCGAAATTCCTCGTTCCGCGGCAACAACGGCAGAACGAAGGGACTGGGCTTCCCCTTGCACTCGCGGGACCTTTTCATCGGATTCGCTCGCAGCGTTCTTTGAGGTCGGATGGTTCACCTGCTGGCTGTTTGCGTAGCTGGCGAGCTGGACAATGGGAAAATTGAGAGATGTGCTCTGCTTTACTCCGGCACCAGGCTGGACAAATTGTCAGAATCGCTGCCGAGTATTTATTTCCCAATGGGGCTGGAAGTCGTTTACCGAGGTTAAGGTGATGCAAAATTGGCGTCAGAGTTTTCGTTCATGAAACTTTTCTACGAAGTGGGGATACCGAATCGATTTAAACTTTACGATATAAATGTGGAGGCTATAAGGAAGGTCCGAAAACTCACAAAATTTTAATTTTTAGTTTAGATTTATTTATAGGCATTTTTAAAATTTTTTTAGACAAAGTGACATTTCACGGATGTCCGAACCTCCCATATAGTCTCTACGTTCACGTTGTAAAGTTTGAAACGATTCGGCACGAGTTTGGAGAAAGGTTTCGTGAAGATTGACTTTTTAGATGCCACTTTCACATCCCTTTAACGACGGAACCTTAACGACGGAAACCGAGGTCGGGTTAAGGCTTATATGGGTGGCTGCATCGTTACACATATTCGTTAGTTTCGTGCAAGTAAATGTACAAATGTTAGTCATGTTCGTATTAAAGAATTTTGAGTTTTAACCTTTTATTGGACATTTTTAAGCCAGGTGTTTCAACTTAAAAAACGTGTCAGTAAACGTGCGTACAAAGGTGTTATACTTTCGATATCTAAACAAGTGTTTCAATACATGTTTCATAAATACGTTAGGTTGTCCAGAAAATTCATTTGAAACATATGATTAGAGAAATGTAGAGCAAAGTTTGCGCTTTAAAATGATATATGACGTAGACATAAAGGGAAAATGGTTTTATTTGAAAACGAAGCGTCAAATTTTAAACGACAGAAACTGCAATAATTTTGTGGCCAATCCTGTGATAATTTTTGTTCACAGGGTGAAAACTTGTATTTAAGTGTCCACTCTTGTATTGGTTCTTTTACAGAATGTAAAACTTTCAGGACGTGTTTTTGAAAATGTTGGAAATCCAAGGGAGATCCTTGAGAATCCCTCGTACTACAAGTATTGTTTGTAATTTCTTAGTTTCATAGTATAGCGTTAATATTGCGTGTACGTTTGTTTCAGATGGCCAGCATCGAGGTATCGTTATCGACGACACCGAGGCGGAAAAAAGGTGGAAGCGTCTCGGGGGTGACATCCCCCGCGGGTCATCGAGCCCGGGACCACTGCAAAGAGCTAGATGCACTTCGGGTTGCACTCCGCGACAAGGAGAACATCATCCAGACGTAGGTTTCATCTCGAAAATTCCGAGAAAAATATTACCTTGAAAGAAATTCAATTATCAAAATCTGTAAACACGATTATCTTCATCTTGCACCGAGATTCAAGCGTCCCTTCATTGATTTTCTGTAAATCACTCGATATTTCGAACAGTATAGTGCTGCATTCGAAACGAAAACCGGACAAATGTATACTACACTTTGAAGAACGCCATTTCTACGTGAGAATTCGTACAAAAGTATTCCAGATTTTGAACAAAATGTTAAAATGGAAAAAAAATCAGTGCGAGTGACGATAAATGTCCTGCAATACACTTTTCACAAAATGCATAGAATCGTGTATGCGTAAGTGATCGATAATCAGTTTACAAAAGCGTCCGAATTTTCATATACGTGTCTTGTGACAAGTCATACACCTATGTGTGCATTCATGCACAGTTGTCTCCGAATTCTCACAGACGTGATCGAAAATTAGTATACAAAAGATTTCGAATTTCAGTATCTATACATGCCTTCTGAAATTCCTACACTTGAACACTAAAGTCTCGAGCAAAGTCTTATACGTTTCCAAACATCTTGCAGATCATATCTTAACAAAACTTCGACCACGCGTATGCTACCCTCCGAGCCGATGTTTTTAACGGTGCAATTTCCAAGTTTGTTCGAAGATCCCCGGAGTGTTGAAAAAAACAAAATCCAAAGCGCACCTCCGATTATCGTCCGATCCATTACCTCCCGGTTCCGAATCTCGATTGACCTCCTTTCGGAGCATCATCCCGGCATAAATCACCAGACACTTTTTCTCGCATGAGCAGCCTCGACCCTGTACTTAGTCGATTCAATGAAGCACATTTATCGAAGCCGGAGTATGGTCATTATCGATAGGATATCAGATCCGAAATTAATACGGGCCCTTAGGCTGGGTGCCGTGTTTGGCTGCTATCGCGGCTCGCTGTCCGACCGTTGTCAAGGATCGAGATTAAATGCCATTTTGACAGGTTGAAGGGCCAGCTGTGCAATACTCTGAGCAACCGGTTGGCGCTACGCAACGGAGTGCCTCCTCTAACGGATGCTGACAGGAAGGCAACCGAGGAACGCCTGCAGAGGCTGCGCCGCGACGCCGACAATAAAAGGCTGGCCATTAAGAACCTCAAACTGGCGCTCGAGCGTCTCGACATTACCGAGTAAGTCGAAACGAAAGGGGAAATCTACCCAGGGGGAACCCCCTGCAGTTTAGGGGGTCTATAAAGGGACCGTTCACCGTGTGAGTTGCCGAGGGAGGTGCTTGCGTGTTATTTTTCAAGCTAAGAAAAGGGATTTTTCTGAGAATATTACGAGTAGCTGCACCAGGGAGGCCACTTAATGATCCAGGAAGGAATTGTTTCCTGCATGTACAGAGCTTTACGAGGAGCTCAATTGTTTTGAACGTATACAAAGGTTTACGATAAGTTCAACATGTACGTTAGCAGATGGTAGGAGTGAGAATAGTTTCTATATTAAATTTCTTTAAGTTTAAAAACATTTTTTCGGGTGATTCCTTCGATTTTACTTGTAAGATAATGAAAAGATATCGTAATAGGTCAATTATATGAGAAGCAACGATATTTCCCGGTGTACTTTGGGATTGTTAGTTTTATCTTTTTTATATTAAAACGCCGATTTAAAAAGACATCGTAGTTTTCCGTCCTGATCTTGACAGTGTAGAACATTTCTTGCTGTTTTGTTTGATCCTGCATCAAGGTACAAAATTGAAAAGAGAGAACGTCTGAAAAGCATTTTATATACTTCACGTCGGTAACGTAGATGGGTGTGTTTGACTTTTTACGCTCATTATTACGTACCTTTCCAATTGCAGTAATTTTTCTAAAGTATGATTTTAAGTATACAAATTTTCTCTAGCACTCGGATAAGCAATATGGAAGATGCGGGCAAAACGTCTCGAATTTATCGAGAAATCCTATACGAAATACTTGCACCATCAAATGGTATAAAAATTGCAAACCACGTTTTACCATTTACCCACCGATACAATTTACGTCCTTTATTTTTTACGGTTAATCGATGTGATAAATGCGACAAAAATGTTAACTTTTCGAAAAATACTGCACGACGTATTTGCATCGTCAGATAACGTAAAAATACGTATTTCGCGTATTATCATTTGCCCAACGGAGACGTAAACCTGCGTCCTTAATTTTTACGGCTAATCGAGATGACAGTTATGACGCAAAATATATTAATTTATCGAATCCTGCCCGAAATACTTGCGTCAATTGATACCTTCGCATCCGCGGACCTCCGATGGCGACCCTTGAAGTTAGCGGGAGTTTCTCGATAACGATGAACATCCTCTGGGAACACACCAAAGTTTCCGGGACTGAACGGAGGGAAACTCAAAACGACAATAACAGTGTCTACTAAATAATACAACGGAACTCACTCTATATGCCGTTTCAAACGCGGCGAGTTGGAGGATAGCTTTCACTCTGCTCAAAGGACACCTCTATGCCACCTTTGTTACAAGAAGTGTGACACAAGAAGCCGAGGCGTTACTTCTGCACTGTTGTCGTAATTGGACAATTTCTTCCTGCCACGCATAACTATGTTGGCGTGGAGGCCTCCCGCCTTCAAAGAAGTGGTCGACACCAAGGCGCCCTCGAGATTAATTAATTTGTGACAAAAATAAATTCCTGACTGCGATCCATGAAACAAAAACGTTTTCTACCCTCAAACTGTGAGCACACTTCGACCATTTATCCAGAATAATTCGGGATCGCGCCTTTTTTCTTGCTTTTTGATCTCGGAATTATCGCGCTGACATTCGGACTTTAGATCGTTTACCGGTAACGACCTTTTGGTGTAAAGTTCTGATGAAGTTATTATCGTATCGATCATCATGAGTGACCAGGACTCGACCGGGTAGCCTATTAATCATTCAATGGCCACCGAGTCACCAAATATTAATCTCCCGATGTAAAATGCAAATCTGTGGCAGGGGGTACCTCGTTGCTAACTAACTGGGTGGGTTATCACAGTTCGGTTAATCGTTAAGAAGCTTAATGGTGGACTACCGGTTGATAAGCCGATTCTTCTACTTATTATTTCATAGCTCCTTTAACGATGTACTTCACTAATGGACGTGGGGATTTATTTTTGAAATTCGAGCAAAGTGACGTCTGATGTAATTGCTGAAGGAGACTTGTATCCCTATGAGGACACGGGAACATTTTTATACATTCCGGTGAATTTATAAGCGTTGAACAGATAGACTTATGTTTTATTTTTCACGATTGCACGTTTTAGTCGTATTTTCGGAGTTCCGAGATGGTCAATGATCGTTGTCAAATTTTTTTCCAGCAATATCGACGTCCGAATTCAGCAGGCAGAATTGGAGTACAGACTCGGTAGGGAAGAGCTGGAACTTCTGACGCTTCGAGAGGAAAGCCGAGCTCTGCAGGCCGCCTTAGAATTGGCGGAAACCCACGAGAAACAGAAGAACGATACAATATTCAGGTAAACGTGGGAAAAATGGTGGCGCAATTCGAAGAACTTCGTGCAGGGAAAAAGAGGAGCTCCACTATTTCATTCCACGTATTATTGCGACAGGTCCTTTCATCTAATGGGATTCATAATTCCTGGTCATTGATCCAACTCCGTTTCCTGCCACCCTGAGAAACGATCCTCTTGGACTGTCCCTGGTAAAATCCTTTGAATCGTGTTTCTTGTCCCGCTCTGCTCCAACACCTCCCCACAAGATAACTCAAAGGATTACCAAAATTCCGAACGAAAATTGCAAAAACTTCAGGAATTACAACATTCCATCTTTCACCTCTTAATCCCGAGTTACAAGTCATCGCCGGATTTGTTAAATCCGACAGAATCCCTCCCGGATTCCGAGCAGCACATTCCATTTCTCTTATTGAACCCACAATTCCACCTCACGAGCACAGCTCCACCCAAAGTGTTTCATTTCCCTGTATTTCATACACGGCCCGACTATCCCCGTAAAAATCCCGGGCAATTGCGTTCCTCATCCCACTTTACACCGCAATGCCTTCCCACCGGGTAACTCGACGGATTGGCAGGATTTCGAGAGAAAATCTCTTGAAGAATTTCAAGGATTTCGTTGGTTTCTGGACCCGTCTATCGGCCTTCAGTGCTTTCACAGGGCGAAGCTCCCGCGAAACCCGATCAGCGGCACTCCCGGGTCACTCGGGGAGAATCCACTCATCGGGGTGAAAACTTGGAGGATTCGTTCGATTTATTCCTACTCGTCATTCTAGTTGCATCAATGGCTCGACCCAGGTGACGGTTCACGCCGTGGAAGTGAGCGCTGATCCGAAGAGTCCCAGGTTCGGAGCTGGTCCCAGAGACGACGCCCCAGGACTCTACGTGGACTGGGCCATCGAGGATTCGGGCCTCTGCAAAGGGGACAGGTCAGTAATTTAATGTCATACCATCCTCGGAGTCTCATTTGCTACATTGTACACCTAACGATGAACTTGGTACCCAAGAAAATGACAAAGACCTGTAAGAATAGTCTTTTATCCAATCCTTTAAGGTGAAGTGAAACACGTCGAGGAACTTGATCGACGTTGCTAAAGAAGATTTTTCTGAATGCCTACGTTGCTGATGTTCGTTTTTATATTGACAGCTGTGTCGAATTATATTGGGTATTGTACCAAATGGCATACTCCACCTGTCGTTTTCGTACAATAATTATAAAGAAATCGAAGTAAACTCCAGAAATCTTCTGGATTCATGCTTTCTGGGGCCTTAATTGACTGCAGAGGGACCTCCTGCGCCATCTGTGATTTCCAGGTCAATTCAATCTTCACTCCGAGACCTCGTATTCCCATCGTTTTGGCATACAAGCGCATACAACACTTTTTTTGCCTTTATCCCGTTCAAATGCGAGTTGATCGAATACCAGAGGGTTCTAAATTGTCGTAAAATTGTCCTGACCCTTTCGATTCTCATATCAGAGCCTTCGATAATTGTATATTGATCGAAATATGAGAGCTCGACGCAATTTTGGTTCTGGTCTGGGCTAAGTTAATATTTTTCTTTTCAAAATCCAAATTTTGAAGGTGTCAGAATAATTCCTAGGTGCTCACGAGTCACATCTCAAAATTTCAGACGGTTTGATCCAATACCCTTAAGAAAAAAGTGTTTTATTCAAATCGACTGATTTGAGGGGGGATTCACTTCACTTTAAGGTCTTATTTAGAAAAATCTTCTTTACCGACGTCGATCAAGTTCCTCGACGTGTTTCACTTGAACTTAAAACTGGGTTATTTCCATATTGACGCATGGGTTGGGATAATCAGCTGACTTTACTTTGGAACATTCGCCACTGAATCTCATCATCATCTGGAACTTTTAACGAAGAAGAGGGCTAATGAAAAGTTTACCGTGGAATAAGCTAACGGTCCACGTATGGCACGTAGTTTCGGTCTTGAAACAGGGTCAAGTTGTAGGTAAATTCGTAGAAACCGTTTTTATTGCTTTAGGGTCCACGGAAGCGGCGTCCTGTGTGATACGCCCTATTTTCAATAACCAGAACGTATATTCCTTCGCACATTAATTAAATGCAAGGGTGCACGTATGTATATTGCACTAAGCGAACGCAGCACTGTGTGACCCGAGACGCTATTCCCTCGGAAATTAGTGAAAATGATTTCCTCCTTTAACCTTTCCTTACGAGCGCCGACTATAGTCGGCATCCGCGCGACGACCTGTATACGCCAACTTGTACGAACGCCGACTATAGTCGGAACACATGTGACGACCTTCGTATACGAGCGCCGACTTTAGTCGATAACAAATTCTGCCAGATCCGTAGAGTATCTTTTGATTGTAGTCACTCGTATTGGATTAATCATCCTAAAAGTATATTTTGAACATACGTAACACATTTTGGCCATCGAAACGAGACGAAAAGACCAGCTATTGGTATAACTTTTAATTTCTTAAAAGTTAAGGTTAAACTTTTATTTGGAAATTTAATAATGGATTAATACGACAAAACTGTTGTTATTCAACACTTAGAAAAATGTACATACAAAAGGATGTCAAGAAGGCGTTGTTCCGGTGGAATACGTAAGTTCGAACAGCGAAAAGACTGCCGGCGCGCAATGTGTACTCTTTCGGCGCAGTGTCGCGTTCAGTGGTGGTTATTGTCTGGCGGAGCGGACTGCCGTAATAAAAGAGTTAAGAGCCGATAGCCTTTGATTTGATTTGATAGACAACAATGCGATTCTGTAACAATTGACGTTCGACCTTAAATTTGTGACGGTGTCTTGGTGGTTTCCAACGATTTCCAATGATTTCTGCTGACGATTTTTACCTGATTTCGAGCGTTAACCCTTTGAGTGCTTTGGACCCATAAGTGCGTCCGACGTTTGGTCCAATATTGCTTACACGCCCTGATGAAATTCGCCCATACGTCAAAAGGGCTTAGCGCTCACAAGGTTTAAAATTTATGATTTCCTGAATGAATACCCTTCGGGGTGATCCGCATTTTCCAGGGTAACCACGTTTGTAAACTCTCGTTCGTTTATCGAGCCACGGGAATGATCCCGCCTTCTCGGTCTCTCGCAATTAAGGCGCTTTTCCGCTTTCGCGTCCTCGGAACAACGGAGTTCCGTGGTGAAAACTGCGCGGGGTGTACGCATCCGAACCTCTTGGAGGTTTCTTCCCCGGGATGCGTGGCGACGTCGCGAGAAAAGCGCAGTACCTTCAGCCAGACAGACCGGGTATCAGTGGGAACAATGGCCGATCTTGGAGTTCGGTTCCCAAGGGTCGCCGTAGCGTGAAGCACCGCCGGAAGTCCGCCATGTGCCCCCGCTAATTGCACCTGCAACTTCGCACGACCTCGTCCCATTCGAGTGGAGCTGAAACTTATGCCAAGTGCCTTCATCAGTGTTCCAACACCGTGGAAAGGGCAAACCGTGGGTGTAGGTGGCTTATGGCCTGGATGGTGTAGGGGCCGATCGATGGATTGGATTATCTTATATATTTGATCTACCGTGGATTTATCGCTTAAGTTCAGTATAGGGTAATAGGTGGACTAAAGTGCTAATTGCTTCCTACAACCTCGCACGACCTCATCTCAGCGTTTCTGAGACACGGATGGAATTAACCATATGGGTGGGTGGACTTTGGAATTGGACGCAGATGTCGAACAATTGATTGAATCGACTTTGGTATATGCTGATGTACCCTGAACACATCACCCAAATTCCATTCCTCGGATAATTAATGGGCTAATGTGCTAATTGCACCTGTAGTCTCGCGCGATATCATCCCGTTTTGTGAAACCGAAATTTGATCCCGCTTTCATCAACATTCCTACCCCAGGCTTACGAATTGGATAGGGGAAATGTCAATTGATTAACCGAATCACCCTAAGTACGTGGTGATTTCTATGGACTTATCGCTTAAGTTCCATTCCTTGGGTAGTCGATGATCTAAAGTGCTAATTACACCTGTAGCATCCCAACTCATCCTGTTTAAGGTGACGTGAAATACGTCGAGGAACTTGATCGACATTGCTAAAGAAGATTTTTCTGAATACCTACGTTGCCGACGTTCGTTTTTATATCGACAGCTGTGTCGAATTACATTGAATATTGTACCAAATGGCATACTCCACCTGTCGTTTTCGTACAATAAATATAAAGAAATCGAAGTAAAACTCCAGAAATCCTCTGGATTCATGGTTTCTGTGGCTCCAATTGACTGCAGAGGGACCCCCTGCGCCATCTGTGATTTCCAGGTCAATTAAATCTTCACTCCGAGACCTCGTATTACCATCGCTTTAGCATAGCAGCGCATAAAACACTTTTTTTACCTTTATCTCGTTCAAATGCAAGTTTATCAATTACCAGAGTGTTCTAAATGGCTGGACAATTGTCCTGACCCTTTCGTTTCTCATATTAGAGCCTTCAATAATTGTATATTGATCAAAATTTGAAAACGCGACGCTATTCTAGTTCTGGTCTGGGCTAAGTTAAAATTTTTCTTTCAAAAATCCAAATTTTGAAGGTGTCAAGATGATTCCTAGGTGCTCAAGAGTCACGTTTCCATTGACGGTTCGATCCAATACCCTTAAGAAAAAAGTGTTTTATTCGAGTCGACTGATTTAAGGGGGGTTTCACTTCACCTTAAGCGAAGCTCAGGTTTGCTTCGAATACTTCTTCCATCGGCGTATCTACGATATGATTAAGATGAACCGTAGATGCGGAAGGGTTTAATGGGCTGGATCAAATATATTTAATCTACTGTGAATTTATCATTTGAGTTACATTTCTCGCGATAGCCTGAAGTGCTAATTACACCTGTAGCGTTACACAATCTCGTCCTATTAAGTGAATTTGAAGTTTGAGCTGTGTGTCTTCATCGGTATTTCTACAACACCATGAATAAGATGAACTGTGGATGTAAATGGACTTGTAGATAGGATGATGTTGACGCCAACCGACGAATCCAATGTTAATCTACTGTGGACTTGGCACCCAAGTTACATTCCTAGATGGACTAAAGTGCTAATTAAACCTGTAGCCTCATACCTCATTCCATTTGAGCCAAGATCTTGGTCCTAATTACCTTCATCAGCGTTTCCACAGGATAAATGGCCATAAATGGTGGGGAGGCTTATGAATTGAACAACGCAAATGTCATCTTAAGTGTTTGGTCACTAACTTGGATTTGTCACTCAAGTTCCACACCTTGCGTAGTAGATGAACCGAAGTGCTAATTACACCTGTAGTCTCGCACAACTTCATCCCATTTGAGCGAGTTTGGGCCATGTGCCTTCGTCGGTATTTCTACGGTATGAATAAAGTGAGCCATGGACGAAGATAGAACTATGAGTTGAACTGTATACACGTCAATCGATGAACCGGATTATCTTGTATACTTGAAATTTCCAAGCATGTCACATTCTGCTCCGTTTCTTTTTTCTTTAAATCGCTTCCACTGCGTCCTTATTCCTTATTTCCCCTCTTCGGTAAAATCCGGTGTTATTTTGCTTGCTCAGAGATCGTTTTACGCTTTCCTATCACAGATAGAGCACGTAGAGGAGCAACCTTGTATACAGAGCTAAAAGTTAAATCTCTCGTTGGAATTGTCTCCGGTTATATCAGGTCTCAAAGTCTTAATCCGAAGAGAGAGCCCACTTCAAGATAAGAGAGCTCGGGAAACATCGAATCATACTTCCTTTAAAACCGTATCTATCTCTGCTCCTCACCTCTCAATAATTTCCATACTATACCAGAGGACATTCTTCGAGATATAATTTATGTTAATCACTCCTGCAGTTCAAAATACTTCGGAGAAATAATAAAATATTCGTCTGCCTCTCGGAAAACATTCCCGGGACCCTGACATTAAGAGGATACGAACAGCGCTAAAAAATTTAATCGACGTCGATAAAGGAACATTCATCTATACACTTTTTGGTGGTAATGCCGTTTTGAATATTCAAGTGAGAACATAAGCTGGCGCATCCCATTACCGATATTTATATTTATGTTGAAATCTTTTACAGTCTACATTGAGAATTACACGAACTGAAGGGTTCAATATATCATTTCAATAAAGTATTGATAAGAAAATCGATGTAAAACTGCCGAAATCCCATAAATTCATGACTGTTTATATTTTGACGAACCAACCTAGCCATCTGTGACGTTCAGCTGCAACTAAATTTTTGCTCTAAAAACACGCGGTAGCAGCAGGACCAGCTAGCATTCTCTTGCAATCGTAGGTGAAAGTATTTACCATTTTATCCCCATCCGATTTTGTAATATTTCATTTCTACGGTATTCTAAATATTTCGAGCTAGGTCCTGAAACTCTTAATTTTCGAATCTAAGCTTCCAAGAAGCGTAAAACATCGAAATGTGTACGGACCACGCCATATTAGTTCTAGTCCATGATAAGTAAATAGATTTTTGAAGAAAAATAAAATTTCATAAGTTTCACGACCTACTTTAGGATCTCCATATCCACGTGATAAAATTTGAAACGAATCGGTACACCCAATTCGAAGAATACTTTCCCCAACGATTGACTTCTCAGATATATATAGGCTAACTCTTTCATATCCTCTTAAAATCGGGAACGTGTAACGTCAGAAAAGGAAAAAAGGATGTATTCCGATAATACCCACAGACATCGGTTTGCAGGACGTCACCCGAAGACCTGAACATCCTTTTCGACCACCTCGGAGTATCAGGTTTCCTCAACCTTTAGCCTTACAGACTATTTCTTTAAGACGTGCAATTAATGGTTATTTTCACAACGTCAGGTAGAATGCTATCTCCCGTGTCGCATCTTCCCCTTTTCCAAGGTATTACCTCGTCTTACCGTCATTTCCCATTTTTAAGAGGATATGAAACAGTCAGCCTATATATCTGAGAAGTCAAATCGTTGGGGAAAGTATTCTTCGAATTGGGTGTACCGAATCGTTTCAACTTTTATCACGTGGATATGGGAGGCCCTAAAGTAGGTCATGAAACTCATAAAATATTATTTTTCTTCAAAAATTCATTTACTTATCATGGACTAGAACCAATATGGAGTGATCCGGGCACGCTTTCGATGTTTTTCACTTCTTGGAGGCGTAGAATCGAAAATGGAAAGTTTCCGGACCTAGCTCGAACAATTTAGAGTACCGTAGAAAAGGAGTATTACACAGTCAGATGGAAAAATGTGGTACATACTTTCACCAACGATTGCAAAAGAGTGCTGGCTTATCCTGCGGCTAACACACGTTTTAGAGCAAAAATTTAGTTGCCGCTAAACGTCACAGATGGCGACGTTGTTTCATCAAAATATAAACAGTCATGAATTCATGGGATTTCGGCAGTTTTACATCGATCTTTTTATCATTACTTCACCGAAATGACATATAGAACCCTTCAGTTCGTATAATTCTTAACATAGACTATAAAAGACTTCGACATAAATATAAATGTTGATAATGGGACGCGCCAGCTTATGTTAACACTTGAGTATTCAAAACGGCATTACCACCAAAAAGGGTGTACATGAATTTTACTTTATCGACGTCGAATAAATTTCTTAGCGCCTATCATATCCTCTTAGTGACAGGTAAACAACCGTAAGGACCCCTCATTCCATACACGAGATTCTAAAACATTCGAGTCGTATTTCAGCCAAGATTTACAAATAGCTTTAAAAAATGTTATGTACGGAGGAAATGAAGGAGAACGTTACTTTACTTCCAGGATCCTAGAAGTCAACGGGAAGATCGTAGTCGGAGCCGGAAGAAGCGACCTGGCGAGGCTCCTGGCCGTTGCACCGGATGCTGCGCAGATCGTAGTTCTCCGAAGGGGTGAATCCTTGGCTGCCCTGCGCACCCTAAGATCGGATAACCTCAGACTCACCCACAGGATCGGTTATCTCGAGGAACAGGTTAGAGATCTCCTGGCACCGGCGAGATCTCCGATCCCCACAGATCCTCCTCCGAGTCGTCAGGATCACGTTCAGGTACATGCCCTAGAGGCGATCTTATCGAGCTGTCGTCGTGATCGCCGATCCTTGCGTTCCGATAACAGGATCCTAAATAAAACCGCTTATTACGCGATCAGATCCAGAGGCTGAAAATTCGAATCAAAGTGCTTCCCATCCTGGTAGATCTCGTATCTCCTAATATATTAAGCAGTTAGTAACCATTAGGGATGGTCGATGGTAACTCAGCCACAGGAGTCTACCGACATCTCCGTTTCGGAGTAGGGTGGCAAGCTAATTCGAGGGAGTGCTTCAAACTCTGACACGTGCTAATCTGAACCGTCAGAACCATGTATCAACGTAATATACAGCGTACATCTAACGCTACCCGCAATCGATCCAATATTTGCCTTTTTAACAAATATTTATAAACATCCGAATGATTTTTTGCAGTTACTAGTTTTCGTAGTCCTGAACATGTCCAGGATTACATAACTATTCTCGGACCTTGTTTGCGCCGTTTAGAAATGAGCGCTGAGATAAGTTCCTGGCAGGTAAATTCAGAGTTCGTTGAATTTGCACCACGCACAAGTTTAAATAAGAACAACAATAACAATTTATTGTACTAATAAAATAACAGATAGAGAATACAATTAGTCGATGTGAATTCGTGATACAATCTCGTGTTCGGGTTACGCCCTAAGTCCCAGGGCGGAGACAAAACATCCGAATTGTTCAAAGTCTGAGTTGAGTCTAAATCTTAAAAAATATGGAAAGTTGCATTCTCGATGCACTTTCTTTCCTTTTCTCTGTCGAAAACTAGGAAGGGATGCACTTGGAATGCTGAGCCTTGATTGGTTGACTTTAGGATAGCATTTCCCAAAGGTTCGTTTCTCCAGGACGGCCCAGACTTCCTCGAATCCTGGAAAAACTTCGCGATGTCTGTTAGCCGTAGGACACCTTTTTGGAAATGCGTCGCCATGGCATACCCTGAGGTGGCCACTTTGAAGACCCCCCTGATCGGGGTCATCAATTTCGAGTCCTTTCTTTAGCTATTTTCTGACCACGTGCAGGACACTCCTTCGGGAAAGAGTGCCTCGCATTGTCCATGGCCAAATGTTGCTCAAATGTTCTTCAGGCCGCCTCACTCCAATCAGATGGTTCAACAAACCTGTATATAAGAGACTATTTACTCACGAAATAATGCTGGAGATCGCGGAAATTCAATTGGATGTCGTTACAGGCATTGTTGTAGAATGTGATGTATTAGAAATTGTTCTAAACTAGCGATGAGACTCTTTAAGAATCATTTGAAATTAGTGGGTCATTATCCGGGACTAATGATATCGCAAGTAGAATGTTATAAATTGTTAGAAATTATCGAAATATTCTCAGAAATTTTAATGCCTAACTTCACTTCCTACCGAATTATCTTGTTGTTTATCATACGAAATCAGTGACAAGTGGTTCTTAAAGGTCATCATTTTGCCTAATTTCTGAGTAAATTCGCGCACGTAGAATTAATATGTACTTATAAAGTACAGTCACGATACGTTAATGAAGTTTTAATATAATAATCCGTGTCATATAACATGTGTATATGTACAACGGTACCTATATGAAATTTGTAGGTATTCCAAAAAGGACCGCAAGTTACGGCCCTAGTAGCGAATCTTCCTGGTTTAAACGCGAACAGCCCCACCGAACTTCGTCAAAGTTTGCCCACGGTGAGAAATCGCCACAGCGATCATTCCAGACGCTTCAGTGAATCGCGAAGCTCGAAAGACATAGACTTTGCTTCGGATGGAGTTTCCAATGGGCACCACAAGTCCAGAAGCAAGCAGAAGCACCAAGGCTTCCAGTTAGCCCGATCTACGGCCAGCTTGAACAGCAAGCAATCGCAATCGCAATCGCAGACGCAACGAAGAAGGTCGCCCAGAGTGGAGTCCGCCATGGAGCACCTGCAAAAGAGTCGGAAGAATCCCCCCACTTTGCAGTCTCTGGAATTCGATTCCGAGCCAACTTACTACAGATTACAAGTAAGATTTACGATCACCCTTACCAGAAACATATTACCTAATACGCACCCTTTATATAACGAACTTCGAAAAAGAAACGATTTTCTCCTGCTCGACGCTTGAGATTGAAACAAGATGGCGTCGCTACCGATCACGTGACGCGATGCCTGAAACGAGCGTTAAAGATAAAACCTTTCATCAATGTAAAATGACTTTGGTTAGTAAATTTTCGTTGAACCTTAGGAAACGGTTTTCCAGAAGCCAGAAAATCCCAAGAAGTATCCTTCTGGGCAAAGTTTCAGACGGTTTCATAATCTGGAAAAATGGTAGAGAAACTAATTTCGCTCCGAAGTCACGCGATGAAAGTGGCAGTGAGGTGCCTCAATTTAGGCCTAAGTTGCCCTCTGTCAAACTTTTTAAGTAATAGGGTGTTTGTATCCCTCCAGGACTCCCAGTCCCGGGCATCGGAGCACTCGGAGGCGTCGGTGGCGTATAATTCTCAGCAAACGAAGACTCGTCCGGCGCCGCCGAAGAAACCCCTTCGACTTTCTTTGCACCGAGCCGCGAGTCTTCAATCGGTCGAAAGCGCGCCGCCAGCGCCGCCCCACGACGCTCAGAGGAAACCAACCAAAAGGAACCACCGTGGAGACCCACCGGTAGAGAAGAACTCGCGTACCGACGGTGCCTGCGAAACGCAGGCCAACGAGACGAGTTCCAATAATAATCCGCCGCAGCCTCCGCCGAGGACGCCATCTAGGGCGGAATCGTGTCAGAGCGCCCTGAGGTGGCCGTCTCCAAAACCAAGGCCACAACTTGCTTCCGTTCCGATGGAGAAATGGTGCTGATTGCGTATTATCAAAACGCGATACAAATTTCCGCATTGTAAATTACTTCCTTGATAGACCACTGCTCCACATTCCTGTTTTTATACGCATGATTAGACCGCAACTCGATATAAACTTTCAGCGTGCCAGTTCAAGGACGTTCCATTTTAGCGTTATTTGCAGTCACGTGATTTTTCCTTGCCACTCTCTAGCGTCAGAAAAAGAAAGTTCAATTTTCCCAACTTCAGGGTCAACGATACAAAAGCAGCAATTTGATGACATTTTAGGGTCGATTAATGAAATCATGAGGAATATCCGTCTTCATTGCGTAGATGAAGTACCCTACAACACTTTTTATTGTGATGCCATTTTTTTACTTTTATCAATTCCGGAAAAGTAAATAGTGCTACCATTTTTTCTTTCTTCTCTTCAAGTTTATTTTTACAAATAATTGATCTGCGCTCATTGAATCATTCATAATTTGTATTTACGAGCGATATGTGTTGTTTTGATTTAAGAACAAAAACATTGGTTCGAGTGAAATTATATAATTTCTGATTCAAGTAGGTTTTAACGATAACGTGTGTTACTGTCACGTGGCCCAATTAACGCTAAAATTATATATACACCAATTATGTACAGATAGTTCCCGTCTTTTCGAATTAATTGATTCCTGACGACCGTTCTAAAATCGAGAGTTAGTACTGTGTAAGTACATTTGGTATATAAATAATTCTGTTAACAAATACTACGTTCATAAGAAGAAATGTATAAATTATAGAAATAAGTGAATGGAGAATTCGTTAAGTGTAAACTGCCTGTATTTCAGAAGTAAGACTGTACAGTAGCAAACATTAATGCCTTCTCTTCATACATTGACGACACTATATCCGTAGATAAAGCATTCATGTTTTTTCCCTGTACATTGTAAGATTAACAAAGAATTCAGAAATCTCCATAGAAGCCTAGAATGCGGACGTTTGATGCTCGATAATTAGTATGTTAGCCAACAGATGGCGGCGGTGTAATCATCTCTCCATTACTCTTAATCTTACGGCAATAAATTACGTCTTTGAATAGCTAAAAGGCGCTTTTAACGTTAAAAGCAAGGTATGAGAACGGGTCAATGTCTTTAAAAAAATTAAACGAGTGATGTTAATACAAGAGTGCTATAAAATAAGTACATCTTCCTTCTTCAATCAATTAATGAGTATTATCAAGTATCGCGGGTTGATTGTAGCATACACGTTGAGTCATCTGCGATGAAAAATGTGTCGAGTTTTAACATATTTACGTTATTATTTTACGTATAACGTCTTGTCAGGTCAAAACACAAATGTAAGAATTTTGCCTAAAATTATATGAACAGGAGACAGACTTGATAACATGTAATTTACATATCATGGCAGGTGCAAACCGTGTAAACACAAAGAATTAGAGTAGGACATTAATCTCCAATTCTTTACAGCGAGGCTTTAACTCATTCCTCATGAACATAAACATATAATTTTGATCTTGTTAATGAAAACAATCAAGTCAGTATCATAGCAAATAATTTGAAACTAGACCCAGGTGGTATTGTTAGCTCGTAAATACCACCAGGGTGTAGTTTCAAATTATTTTTATGATGTAATCAAGTGGATTACTTCATTAAAAAAAAAATGCAACGCAATGTTTCTATCGAGACAACTAAATCTCTAGCGTGACAAATATAACGAATTCTATTTATTTAGAAATATTTCTGCAATCTATAAACAGTCGAGGAAGTGCTTCAGTCTGAAACTTCAGTCACTGGAACTTCGAAGAATAGATTAAGATAAATGAAACAGGCACGAAGTTCTCAACTCAACTATATTTAGGTAACTTTAGCATTAGTCATGCAATGGTCGAAACTTGCCCGTAGACTATAAGTTCAATTATCAACTAAGCGAGAGCTGAATGTTGGTACCATTTCTTGGTACAAAAGGCCCTAGTACTTGATCTCACGAACGCAAACAAGAGAAACCAGGATAAAATAGATTATTGTGGCAATAAATATTAACACTTTACACTCGAGGCCTTTTTCGCCAGGACGAATCAGCAGCTCGAAACGATTTTCTGCATACTTGGTGAATATCATTCAACTAACTTAAAATGATTTCACATACAAATTAACGTATAAAACTATTATACTTTAACATTCTACGTATCCCCTACATCTGAAAAAAGAAAATTTGTTAAATGTTAAGAACTGAATTGCTGCTTTATATGGTATTTTACCAAACAATCGCCAAGATACATCTTCGGCTTGTTGGGGCAATTATTGCAGGAATATGTTGTTTGATGTTTTTCGCCGGGCTTATTTCGTTAAGAGCAAACCTTGCAATCCTTCTTACTAACAAGGAAGGGTTTTCAGGTGTCCGCCTCCGATTGTTTTGGTTCTTGGATATATTTTAGGGGACCAAAAAATAAGAAACACGTGTATTTTTATATCGACCCGTTTTCACATTTATCGGGTGAAACAGCCCCTCAAAGTTTATAAGAAGAGGTATAAAAGTTCCTAGTTTGAAGAATAATGTGGTGAGTAAAGCTTGTTGTAAATTTCAAATACGTCACAACTTGCTTGGTATATAATGTTCTTATCGGTATTCACCCTTACCTGGGGGTAAACTACCCCTAACCATACGAAGACACGTATAGAGACTTGAAACGTAGAACATGGTCATTAAATTCTTAAGAAACTTTAAGCATGAATTATTTTATGATGATAAAATAGTGGTTTAATGACATTCTATCACTATTGAGGGGTGAGACACCCCTAATTAATTAGTTACGTTTGTCTTATAATAAAAAGTGTAAAAGACGCGTAATCTTCGAACGAATGCAATTAAAATTCATGACGTGAACAGTATTTCATAAAGATGAAGCTCTAAAATGTCACCATAGTAACAACTATCCCCAACGGAAAGTCCACCCCAATAGAGCCACTTATGTCCGGTCTGGAAAAGGAAAATGTTTACACGTACAATCGCTGTTCAAATGCAATGGGAATTCAAACAAGCATAAAGAGAATGTGCCAAATGGTGGCTAAGTCTCTATCAAGTCTCAAGTCTCTATACGTGTCTTTATATGGTTAGGGGTAATTTACCCCCAAGTAAGGGTGAATACCGATAAGAACATTATATACCAAGCAAGTTGTGACGTATTTTAAATTTACAACAAGCTTTACTCAACACATTATTCTTCAAACTAGGAATTTTTATACCTCTTCATATAAACTTTGAGGAGCTGTTTCACCCCCTAAATGTGAAAACGGGCCGATATAAAAATACACGTGTTTCTTATTTTTTGGTCCTCTAAAACATATTCAAGATCCAAAACAATCGGAGGCGGACACCTGAAAATCCCTCCTTGTAAGGGAAAGACGGAATTCCTAAACTCGAGGTCGAAGTAGAAGCTCGATCACGAGTCTGGAGTGGAATTTTTTTTTTCATTAGACATGGCAACTCCTTATTTGTTAGGATCGCCCCAGCTAAATGGCAAGGAGTATCATTCTACCCTTCGTCAAATTGTACAAACATATGTAGAGTGAAGTACAGATAGATGCCCCGGCCGGATAGACGCCACGTTTTCCAGATCTTGAAAACAAATTAATTTTTAGCAACCTGACGTCCCTGTTTGCATAGCCCCCTCTCCCCGGTACTTCATTTACGACGCAACACCCACAAAGCATGCACGTGCGTAGGGTTATGATCGCTTAAAAAAATCAGTGCATCAGATTTGCCCGTAATGTTTTTCTCAACTCAAAGCAACTACTGTAAAAGTAGAAAACTAACGTGTAAACTAGCACATTTACCTCACTTCTACATCATAAATATCACAATTAAAGACCTTCAACGGTTTCCTAATCTCACTTTGTAACGTTTATTTTGATATGTACGAAGGCATCTAGCCGCACCTAAAAGTATAGATGCCCTAGTTTAAAGTCCGAATAGTCGCCTACAGAGAATAGGTGCTTAAACTATCACATTTTTGGTATGGATAGATGCCTTTTGGAGATTATTTTATTTTGTAGTTTTTTTTTTCTTTTTCTTTTGTATTCAACGCGGAGTATTTAACGATATTTGCTCTAAGTAAAGATATTCTATTACAGAATGCCGAGACGTTACATTCGAAAAGTAGATGTAGGAAATACATGTTTTTTCTAACGTATATGCCTACGTTAACTAATCAAAACTCTTTTTGTTAACTTTGCTAAGATTAAAAATACGATTATTCAAAGAAATTGATTATAATTTATTCTCCCGCAGGGAATCTATCCGTTCACACGAAGGACCTTTTTTATTTTTCTTCTATTATAATTACTATTGATCCTGGGCAAATATTTGTAGAATATAATGAAGTTAAATATGATAGGATGATATGGACATGGAATTGTTTGGAAACGAAAGCAAATACCGACTTTAGAAGCATATGTTAAAAACGTAGGCGTCTATCCGGGCTTTTCCCTATACCTTGTTGCCGATTGGGTTTCCGCATCAAACGAAATGGTGATCGAGAGTCACCTCTCGAGTGCAAAGGGTTAAATTAACATTTCAGTAAGCTGTGCAATATCGTGAACTTCCGTAAATTAAACATTTTGAGAGAAAGTCCACCAGAGAAAACGTTTAATGTCATTAATTCTTATGATGAACTCTCAGCTTGAATTATTTTTTATTTTTATCTTGGTTTTCCTATCATATTAGGGCGCTCAACGATAAAAGCAGTGCAAATCGAAATACAAATGCTTTCGCTGGAGAGATTCGATGACTGATTAAGAAGTCGATTTATGATATATTAAGATGTCGATTTATAAAGCGTATTCACTAAATGCACGGAATAGCGATAAACGGAAGCAATATATTCAGTCTGGTCCAAATAGCTGATTTTCTAAGGAACCATATAAATGTTCACCTTTTCTGAATCGAAAAGTGCAATGATGTTTTGCAATAAAATTCAATTAACTTTTAATCAAGCCTTCCGGGAAGACTTCCATCCGTCGTTTCTCCCTATCCTGTGCAAATGGTCAGAAATGATATTAATTTTTATAACGAACACCGTTTAATGTAAGTGCGATTTAATGATACAAGCGATTTTATTACGTAGGTTATAGAGTTGTACAAAGATTCGGAAACGTTTGTACGTAGAGAATCATTTTACAGATGTTTGCTACCGAGTGCACATGTGCTAGTAACTGTATCGCCGAGATAGCGATATGTTCCTATCTCGTATTGTGTATATCTACACGGATGTAAAATGAACGTATTTATAAATAAAATGCTGCCGCATGTTTTACCTGAATTACGTTGTAAAATAATATATTAAAACAATACAAATCATAAACGGTACTTTCCACATGGAGAATAAAAAAAAATCAGTGCTCCGCTTTGGCTTTGCACGGACACTAAGAAAGCGCTCGTATAGCCGATTGTTATTGACTTGCTTCATTAAAATCGTCGCTTTTCAACTCCGCAATACCAGATTAATGTTACATACATTTAAACCTTGCAGGAAATGCTTTATAGAATAGTGGAGACTGCATAAAAATCCGTAGGTACTCTAGTTCTCGCAATTAGCCCGAATAGGCCAGGTACTCACCTGGGACTTCATATTATATGATGCAGGCGGTATAAATTCACTTTGTCCATTAAATTCCGGATACACATATTTAAGGTGAAGTGAAACACGTCGAGGAACTTGATCAACGTCGATAAAAAAGATTTTTCTAAATGCCTACGTTGCCGACGTTCGTTTTTATATTGACAGCTGTGTCGAATTATATTGTGTATTGTACCAAATGGCATACTCCACTTGTCGTTTTTGTACAATAATTATCAAGAAATCGAAGTAAAACTCCAGAAATCCTCTGAATTCATGCCTTTTGGGGCCCTAATTGACTGCGGAGGGACCCCCTACGCCATCTGTGATTTCCAGGTCAATTAAATTTTCAGTCCGAGACCTCGTATTATCATCGTTTTAGCAAAGAAGCGCATACAACACTTTTTTTGCCTTTACCCCGTTCAAATGCGAGTTTATCGATTACGAGGGTGTTCTAAATTGTCGTAAAATTGTCCTGACCCTTTCGATTCTCATATCAGAGCCTTCGATAATTGTATATTGATCGAAATATGAGAGCTCGACGCCATTTTGGTTCTGGTCTGGACTGAGTTAAACAATTTGTTTGAAAAATCCAAATTTTTAATGTGTCAGGACAATTCTCAGATGATCAGGAGTGACGTGTCACAGTTTCGGACAGTTTGGTCTAATACCCTTAAAAGAAAAGTGTTGTATTCGAATCGACTGATTTGAATGGTGTTTCACTTCACCTTAAGACATACAGCTATAAATTGTAGTATAATCTTCGTGGCTGAGAACACTAATATGTACATACGTTAAAAAAGGTTCATGTCGAGTTATCAGACACTGTAGAGAACTCACGTGAGGAAAATTTGGTTAACACTATTTCTACCACGATTTTGTGTATATCTATTTCGACCAAAAGGTTTTGATGAGCTGAAGGAAAATGATACCGCTAAATAAATTTAACAATTATTATACGAAAACTCAAAACATTAATTGAGAAAAAATTATTAAACTTTGAAAATAATTTCAAGTTAAAATTTTAAAAGGTGTCTTTTGACACCTTTGGTAGAAATAGTGTTAAAAGAAAAGACCTGCTGTCGACAGTAATTTTACTATGTAATTGAAATATTGGAAAATTTGTTTAATTCATACTGTTATTTGTTTTATTTGTGCAATATGCAGTTACTAAACTTCTTATACACAGGCGCATGTGGTCTGTCGTGATGAATCATGAGTGACGCATTCATACTAACTGGTATTTGCAGCTACGTGGGCACATGGATTCCCCCACGACGTCGCTTTGTTTTTCCCCCAGCATCAACTCGAAAAAAGACCCCAGCTTCTTCGATAACTCATCTTATGTTCATGGCACGATACGACTATCTGACAGTCTTTAAAAGCTCACCCACCGGTTCGTCGACTCTTGTACATTTCGATTACCTCATTATCTTGTATCGACGTGAGCGAAGCTCTGCATCTCCAGTGTAGTGTTAACAATTGCGAGGGACTAAAGAATACTTTTAAGTCCTGGAAAAATGAATTTCACGTGGTTAAACGCGTTATCACCGTTAATAGTGCTCCTGTCCGTACTGCATCTGTCCATTGCTGGTATAGAAGCTTTTATTAAAATATGACATCGAAATTATGCAGTGTTCCCTTAACAACTGTTTTTAAATCAAACAAATTCTGTTGTAAAGAAAACCATATATGCACTATGCTCCGTATAAAGTACTACTGTAAAATAAGTAGTATCATCCTACTCTTCACTATTAGGGTACACAAGACGGTGAAAAAAAAGCAGAAAATAGTGCAACAAGAATAATTTGTGCTATGTTTATGCTTTTTTGTTATCTTGTACCCTGATTAGCGAGCTAAATAAAATCGCAACAGTACAACGGTTAAATTAATATTTCTTTCCACGCTTATATTTGTGCCGATGATTGTGAAAGTGGGCTGTCATTTTTTTGGTTACGATATTAATTCCAAATTATTGTAAGTTAAATGGGTAAAAGTCGAATATGGAATACATTTTTTTTCTATTTTTACATGAACCAATGTTTCCTAATTACGGACACACTTATTGCAACATTATTTTCCTCTATGCGCGAATAACTAATTAAAACAATTAGATGCAGTTATGTACTATTAGTACATTCGAATAATTTAATAACGAACCTTTGCTTTTCAAGATTCCGATTGTCCCGATATAATCTCAAAATCACAATGGGGCGGAAGGCGAGCAAAACGTGTAAATTACCTGATAATACCGCTTCCGTACGTCATAATTCACCACACAGTAACACCCAATTGCACCATTCGTAGTCATTGCAAGAATAGGATGATAAATACTCAAGATTACCACATGGACATTTTTGGCTGGGACGACATCGGCTGCTCGTAAGTCTTAAAATTAATACTTAAATCGAAATCATCGCTGTCTTTTTCCCAATTAAGCCTCATTGTAAGTCTTCACAAGTATACTTCTCCCTCAACATGAAATAAAATTCCAAATGTACCCAAAAAAGTTCTACAAGAAGGGAAGGAAGAACGTTTTTTGTAGTTCCGTACACAAATTCACTACAAAAAAGATTATCTTAACATTATGATATGAATGTCAGTTATTCGTGTTATTTATAATTTTACAGATTCTTTATTGGGGGAGACGGTAGCGTGTACGAAGGTGTAGGATGGAATTATGAAGGCTCACATACCTTGGGGTATAACAGGAAATCTGTGTGCATTTCTTTCATCGGTTCTTATCAGGGTAATGCAAATTAATTTGTTAGATTAGTTTCAAAATAGTCGGTAGCCATCTCTTTCCATTATGCTAATAACTCGAACGTATCTACATACTATACCGGAACCATGCGTTTAATTAAAATATTTACATCACTTGCCATGTCATTAATGTTAAATTGTCATCCCAGATAAACCTGCGAGCCAGAAGATGTTGGATGTCGCGCATGACCTTATAAAATGTGGCAAATCTCTAGGAATCTTACGAAGGAGTGTTAAGGTACTCAATGCTCGACAAGTTTCCAGTACTCTAAGTCCTGGGAGTGAATTAGCTAGGCAAATTGAATCATGGCCAGAATGGGCATCTGAGCCCTAATCCATCCCCAAGTGTTCAATTACCCAAAACAAGATAAGTACTCAGAAAAGTATTCGGTACTCTACAACTCGTGCACCTCGTGCATCACCCAGAATCAACGCAATACTATTACATAACATGCAATTATACACGAGTAAAATGTTCTGTCCAAATAGATACTTCACGACCCTCTTTGTTTAACCATATACCAGTATTTTACAATTACATATTAATTAATTTTGTTCTTAAATACACGAGAATGGCTGCCAAATTTCTTTCCTTAACCAACCTACAACTCGATATCCTTAATTTGCGTGGAAAATTGACAAAACCGTCAAATGTTAATTTTAAGAACATTTTCACAAATTATTCCAATTGTGGTACATCGTGTTACTATAACTGTATCGATGTTATTTCCTTTCACTTAATTTTTACGCGGCGATAAACACTAAATTAGACTCGTTCAAGTTCGTTACCTTTTGAATGGAGATCAAGAATGAACGATTTTATTTAAATATATTTATTGTTCAATTTTGTTTATGATATATCGCATGAAACATCGCTACACCAGTTGTCCGAAAACTGCGTAAACGTCATCCGAATGACTCGCGGTAACAAAGGGTCTGTCTGCGCGTCGACGTACACGTCGAGAATATACGAAAAAGAGCCCAGCATTAGATTGCGAAGATCCTGAAAGTGCTGCCAAAGTAAGGAAAATAATTCACGAAGCCCTGTTGTATATAAATTGCAATACTTAACGGAAGTGAAAATCATAGATGAAAAAAGCGGACAACTGTACAAAGAAAAAAGTGGACAATGCGCTGCAATACAGTTCCGCCTATTCTGTCGAATCGCGGCAATAAGGCAAATGAATAAAGATCATTAAGGTAAAAATGAATCCAGAAATAAACAAACAATAAATAATTTGTCATGTGTTTAATAACACCATAGATTATTAAATAAAAATACTGTTCGCAGCAAAATGCACTGTAGTGCGTTAATCGATCTTTTATTAATATTATCTATAATATATAACGATAGAATAATCGAGAAATAAATCAGACTTAACGCGCATGGGTATTTCATTATTCCGTGACTTTCCTTATTATGACAACACTATCAGCAGTGTATTATCGAGACCATATTCTTATTCTCGATAAGGCATGTCGGATACGATTTACACCGAATGAAGCTTCCCTGCAAGGGTCGTGACAAACGAAGGTCTCTTAAGTACCACCGCACCTTTCATGCAATCATCGCAATTAATTCGCGATACATAATCGACGCATGTAATGGTCGGTCCACCATAAGCCAAGGCAAAAGTAGCTCCTACGTCAGAAATTGTATTTAACATTCACTCCACAAAGACCGTGCATTAAAATGAAATCGTAAAAATAAAATAATAATACAAAATAATTCGTAATTTCTTTAAATCCATCCAAACTTGAGGTCACCTAAAGATGCACAATAGCTGCCGTCAAACGTGGGTATTAGACTTATGTCTAATTACAATAATTATTAAAAATATGTTAAAACGTTCCACTGAGTATGTAACAAAACAGTAGTAACCTCGATAATAGGATTTAATTGTACTTGAAAATAAAACAGACGTGCATGTATGTCCATGATTAAGAGTTATTATTCCAATATAGAAGTCACATCTTGGCGCGAGTGCTCCGACCATTACAAGAAACAATCCAACGCATGCGAATTTTCATTCTAGTTCGGATTTCCGCCACCAAGGCTTGACGGCGCTGCCGTAGACCCCGCAACAGAAAAGGGTGTCCACGAGAAATCCCGAATGCTCCGAAGTACCGAAGCCGCGTAGAAATAAAAAAATAAGGGTATTAAGTATAAAATTTAGAAGAATCGTCAAAAAAAAAAGAAATTCGATACGAATAAGCTTTGCCGGTTCGTCTTTGAAATCGTCGTCTCTCTCGAAACCACTAAAAGGACATACCATAGTTGTCGATGATAACAAGATAAACGCAACTCTCCCGCTTGCTCACCGCTTTCCCCGATCACTTTTAGTTACATTTCGGTACACGACCGGTAAACTAGCGCTCGCATTAGGTGATCGGTGTATTCTAGGAGTTTATGATACACAGGATGCACGAGTTCCCGCATCGTTCCGCTCGTTATTTACTTATCTACACGGAGCAGGTTTTCAACCGAAACCAAGTCGCTTCTAGGCCATGCTCTCGACCACCATTTTTATTCCGTTCCTATTCTTGTAACCAATTGTCATTGCCTTCGGCGTATGTACAGTAAAACGCAATTCGCCGTGGTTACGTCGAGTAAGAAGAGTTCCTTTATAAAGCCGCAATGTAAAATCCCTAAAGC
Source organism: Orussus abietinus (assembly GCF_000612105.2). Lineage (NCBI taxonomy): Eukaryota > Metazoa > Arthropoda > Insecta > Hymenoptera > Orussidae > Orussus > Orussus abietinus. The sequence goes on from NW_019394482.1 coordinate 131,411, forward strand.
AAAGCGTCCTCGATCTCAGGTAAAAAAAAAACGATCGTCTTCAATATCAGCTTTGTTTATAATTCCACCTTCTTAGGTATCGTTGTCCGTCGTCCCTACACCGTTATTCGCATAATTTTTAAACTCTACTGTTCATTCGCGTTCTATATACACTGTATAAATAAAGGTAAGATACAATGGTAAATAAACATCCTGCATAATTTGTGGAAATATTCGTTGGTAAAAGTTTGTAATAAATACTTGAATAGTACCGGTAGTGTAAATAAACGACAGGCTGGCCTTTCTGTATGATCTAGTGGACATGTGTCATGATAGCGTTGGCAAAATTCGATATCAATTTTATGATATTTTGTGCGTGCGTCAAAATTGATATTAAATATACTGTAAACATTAACCGACGCAAATAATACAGATATAACGAACAGTTAATTTATTCGACGAATCAAATACAGTTACTCGATGAATCGAATACATAAACCCTGAATCGTATACCGAGACAAGCGCCAACAATTACGCACACGATGAAAACAATTCGAGTTCGCACAAACGAGGTACAAAAATATAGTAAAAATGGCGTGCATCGCCGATTTCTGTCTATTCGCGTAATCCATTCGCTTCCGTTCTGTTCCCTGTAGTCCTTTCTTTGGCCGTTCTAAATGAACTCGTAATCAACCGATGATCTAAAAATGCATGCGTGCTTCGCTATTGCGACTTCATAAAGGAACGCAGGAACGATTCATGCTTGTTGCCTCCCGTTAAAGCCGAGTTAACGAAAGGATGTAAATCGAGACCCAAGAGAACAGAAACAACGAGGGGAAACCTTTTTCCTTGCTTTTCTGTCTATCTCTCTTAAGAACTTAAGTCAATTAACGTTTACCTACTTCCTATATGTATACATGGTATGTACAGGGGCTACGTTAAAGCTAATATTAAGCGCACCTCTTCCGCGATACGCGTCTATATATACCCCTAGACGAAAAATAATAATTAATAAACTACTCGTGAACACGTAATCGCGATAAAATCCATCCGAGATTGCAAGGAAGAAGAATAATAAAATGGGGGGAAAAAAAAAAATATAAACTCGGAAGAGCTAAAAGAAAAACAATTGCAAAATGAAATGCTGCCTCTGCTAAATGCGCGGTCTTTCTCTAAAGAGCGGCACCAGCGAATCGCACCGTAATTGCGCAAGAATCGCCAAGGAACTGAAACTTCAACGAAAGCCACAAACTTTTTTTTTCTTCGAACGCAGTCGTAATAAAAAAAAATGAAGTGGAAGCATGAATAAGTCCGACGAAAGGGATATACTTAGCACCAAATTAAAATTCGTTTCGACGTTTGTGCACACCCTTTCTCGCGAGATTGGCGAGGCTTCGAGGTTTAAAAGGAACAGCAGTGGTAATAAATAAACGGGACAAACATTTGAGACAAGAATCGAGTCGATATCTCCGAGAAGTAAGCAATAAATATCGAAAGAAACTTAGATTCATCGCAAAGTCAGAATTCTTCCCCGGTAACATTTTCCCTCGAGTTCGCGACTCCGAGTAAAAATGATATTGATATGAAAAATGTCGATGACAGATTCATAACCGATGAAGAAAAGTGACTTTTCCAGGGACTTGCTCGAAAATATACAGCTCGATTAAAATTAAAATCCCCCGGTCTCTTCTGAAGGTACTTTCCACGCTCCCGCGGGAATACTCACGGAAGCGTTTATGCGAGTCTATGTCAACATAAATAGTAAATAATCTCGGCTAACCAATAACTAAATTTGATTGAACTGTAAAAATCTACGCCAACCCTGTCGACTCGATATTTACTATTTCCCATAACGATAACCCGATAACACGGAGTTCCCAATCCCCGTTGGTTTCTGTTCTCCGTTCACCTCCCTGAGCTCTGCTCCCCAATCTCGACGTCTTGGGAAACACGCAAGTATACATATCCATATATATATGTTTATATTTATATATATTAAACTAACGTCTTATTTTCTCTCTCGCACTAACTGCAAGTTCTATATACAGTGCACCGCTCTCCTTTCCTGGTTACCCTCGTGGGTCTGCAATTCGTATAAAGGACGCAATCGCGTTCTTGCCCTTGTTGCTGCTAATTCTACACATGATCTCTACCTCTGACGATTCTGCTAAGAGTGGTTTACCCTTTCTGGGAGAGGTTCATCCCCCTCCGGTGAATAAAGAAGAATCCATCGGGTAATTTCAGTGGTTCCTGACGCAGGAGGAACCTCTTCCAGATGGTCTGATGGAGTTTGCAGTGAATCGATGGCGAGCAGGTACAATTAGCAGCCTGAGCGTGTTAACGATCTAAGTTAATGCTTTCTCTACGACCCATCGAGCACACACGGTGGTATATCCCGATGGTTCAAGAGGTACTTTTAAAGGATTCGAGTCGTATATTGAATAGAATACCCATAAAACTGTTTTTGCTTGTTATTACTAGGACTATCACGGCATGCGAGCGCCTTAGGACGATCGAAGTTTACCGAAGTATGGCCAGGTATTTTAATGAATCACGTAAATATGTAGCCGTGCGTGCAGCATCAGTGAAATGCTATCGAGGCAAGACTGCAGTATTCCGTGCTTCATGGAAAGTCCGATAGATTTATGAAAATAACAGACGTTATATAAATTTGTTTTAAAACACTTGCAATGTATACGTGTGAATTTTGTGAATTAAAATCAAAAAGATCGTGATGGACCCTGGTTTGTACCGAAGGGAGGAAAAAGAAGTATAAAATGTCTAACCATTCAAGGGCAACGTGTTGTAAAATTATCTGCAATTAGATGAATAAATGTATTCCCTCTCCAAGGATATAACGCACCTTCCGGGCTCGTACTTGGGTATCGTATCATTGTATATTCGCTTGTACGTTAGGAATTCTCGTGTCATCATCGTCGTCGTCGTCAACGGTAAAAGCACAAGTTTTCGCAGGACGCAAATACGCCACAGTGCATTTAATAATAGATCAACACATTAGGGCAATCCAAGAACTCGAAACCGAACCATGAACCGATTGCTTCAAACCGAACCAAAGTGAGCGTAGGTCATGACATCTAGGATCAAGAGCCTCCCTTGTCTCCGGAAGGAAACAAGATGACGGTATAAATTGCAAAATCTGGTGTCTTCCCTGGATATGCGATCATTCACCTTTCCCGGGTCTTCATAATAACCAGAGAGTCGAAATACAGCGAGTGTTAACTAAGCGAATCGACTTGCACCAGACTACAAGGAAGGCTTTGATAACACTTACGACAGTCGGAAGATGAAATCTTCACGGATAACAGAATTTCCGAAAATACTAGCATCCGCGATTAAAGAAGTCCTCCCTTGCGGCCGAATAGTAGCGAACTAATGGTACCGAGTGCAGACTGCGTCGTTGTCTCTTTAGTGTCGGGAGTGGAGACAGCAGACTTGACCTGTCCCAAGTCCGGCCTCGTGGCCCCAGCTCCCGATCGTCGTTGACGAGCAGCCAATCTAGAGCTGAGGGCCCCCGAGCCAGGGCGACTCGGTACTCCAAGATCCGAGTCTCTGCCCTCGGCCTTCTGTTTACCAGGCGGCAAGGGAGGCTTCGACGAGGACGTCTCGCTGACCGAGGACGATGACGACGGGGAAACGAGCTTTTCCTGACTAATACTGGACGATATCGAGGTCTTGAGGAAGGTCAACTGAGTCATCGGGCTGTCCGTGGACCGCCTGGTGTAGAGGGCACCCTGAAGAGCCAGAGGAGACATAGACGAGCTCGACGTGGTGGCCATGATGGTGTCGATGCCGATTCTCTCCAGCTTCTCTACTAGCCTGATGCCGGTCAGAGCTTTCTTGTCGGACCGCGACAACGCCGGCTTCGTGCGCTTGCGTTTCTGCACCGGCGCCTCGCTACCGAAAGTGCGCTTCAGAAGCTCGGCCCCGCTGCTGAACAGACTCAGAGATAAGGGACTGCCTCCCGAGTCGCGGTCTCGAGGTGGAGAGGTCGACCTCGACGGCGTTGGACTGCCATCGGGACTGTTACAAGGTGTGGCCGTGGGGGTGAAGTTGCGCTCGCCGGTCGGCGTAGCCACGCAAGACGGTGTCACGGCCTTGATGCCCCTTTCGTTCAGCATTTTGGCAAGGCCCAAAGTGGTCGAAAAGGTGGAGGTGGAGTTGCGTCGACTCAAGGTTCGAGGGGTGTTCATTCCGGAGTTGAGCTGACTGCTCGGAGCCGACGCGACTCTGCTGCCGCTGACGCTGGGAGTTATCAAGGTGTGGTCGTCGGGGTGCATGACCGTGCTGTTTGTGTACGTGTAGACCGAGCCAGTGTCTTGGAAGAGCTTCCCCGGGTTCGCGTACTCCTCGTCCTCTTCCAGGTCTGCTAAGGTGAAGGTCTCCAAACCTAGGTCTTCCAGCCCACGACCTCCGCGAGTCTTCACTCCCGGTCTTTCCTCCAGAAGCCCCCCTAAGGTTGGAGTGGCCAACTGCGACCAGTGATGCAGCGTTTGGGAGCCTTCCATGGGCTTGATGATTTGCAGCTTCTCGGGTATTCGCCAACCGTTGCTGCCGCTGTTGGCGCTGAATCCGCTCAGGTTGCCGCTGCTGCCGGTCGACATGATGCTGTCGGGAGTGCGACAGCCGAATGGAAGGAACGTTGGAGGGGTTTGGATGCCGGTGTCGTAGTCAAAATTATACCCTGCTCCCGTACTGAGACACGCGCGACGAGCTATCACTTCTGCTGGCGTTAACCGACGCAATGCTGCTTCCAGGTCAGCTGCTCCGGGCGCTCCAGGTACTCCAGTTTGCTGAGGTCCACTAAATCAGGAAAATGAGAAATACCACATTAAACTCGGATTAATGAATTACAGGAGGTCTAGATTCATTTTAGAAGGTACGCATCGTTAATAACCGATATAATGTTTCAAAGCTTCCAAAGGACATCGTCATGAATTTATTTTGATAGGAAGACTTATCCGAATATTACGAAATTACGCTAATATAATTATTAACTTACGGATATTCCTCTCCATCAGTCAAAAGGGAACCTTCGCTATCGCTATGACCCGTGGAATCCAGACTGGGGAACCCAGAGGATGCTCGAGGTCGCAGTGGTCCGCAACTCATGCGTGGTCCAGCTGATCCGCCCGACAAGGTCGACGTTGTCATCATGCCTAAACGCGGGAACTGATTCGCATCCGCAGTACCTGCATACGACGTTCTAGAAGCACTGCGTACCGTCTCGAAGACTTTCTTATATGTTGGTCTGAGAGAGAAAAAGGTTGGTTACGTAAAATTCCAAACGCTAATTAAGATCAATCAAACAACTCAATGTAAGAAATAGCATTTTCTGTCCAGGGAGGAAGTAGCGTATTAATTGGATACATGAATTAGCGACTCACGTTCTGTCGGTACTAATACCAGAATCCAAACTGAGCTCGGAATAGAGTGACGATTCCAACTCGGAGGCAATGGAATCGGGTTGTGCAACTGTGCTCAACGAAGGGAACAAAGTTCCTCCACGCACAATCGGCAACCCTCTCTTCCTCTGAGTCCTCAGCTGCTCCTGCGTTTCCGCCAGCAAGGCAACAACCTACAAAACAGAATATCGATGTAAAAGCCGAACCAATCCGAACTCCGAGCAGCAAACCGCAAGCCAATTTAGAAAACGTTCTTTACCTCGGCATACCGATCCTTGAATTCCGCTAACTCGGTGGCAAGAGTGTTTTGGTTATCCCTGGTAATGACTAGAGTCGCTCCTACTTCGTCATGTTCCGCCATCAGTTGTGCCAACCTCAGCTCCGTCTCGGCCAATTTAGCAGTCAGGCTGACAATCTGTTCGTGCTGCAACCGATTCTCCTCCTTCTGGCGCCCAAGCTCTTCCGCTATCCCGTCCACCTCCATATTGGCATTCGCTGTAAAAGTTTAACAATTGCATACTTTAAATACAGTCCTCGGTAAAACACATCTACGTCAACTGTAAATCATGTATGTACAAATCAGGAAAAATATACAATATCCCACGTATAACATTTATGGACATGAACTAATTAGAGTCCCATTACACTTAAACTTCCGATTCATTCTAAATCAAAATTTCAGCAAAAATGTCTTAAGATCTTTACACATATCTCGCATAAAGTAACTATAAACACCGCCACAAAAGTTAAATTCCGATACGCATACTCAAGAACACAGGACAGTAAACAAAAAAAGCAGCACTACAGGATAGATACTCGAGTTAAAACTTGACGATATCAACGATTTATTACAAACAAAACACCGTCTCACGTACACAACAGTTTGCATAACCACGAAAATTCCAAGTTGATGGAACTTTTCGTCCACTTATGGATTTTAAAATGGCGCCTTATGTTCCATAATTTGAACGATACTTCTATGCTGTGCTTAAGAGGATATGAAAGGCACTAAGAAATTTAAATAACGTCGATAAAGTAAAATACACCTATACCCTTTTTGATGGTAACGTCATTCCTAATACTCAAGTGGTAACATAAGCTGTCGCGTCTCATTACCGATATTTATATTTATGTTGGTCTTTTATAGTCTACTTTGAGAATTATATGAAATGAAGCGTTCCATATGTCATTTCGGTAAAGTAATGGTGACGAGATCAACGTAAAACTGTCTAAATCCCGTGAATTAATTATTCTAACGACTGTTTTAGGACCAATGTCGCCATGTGGGACGTTTAGCTGCAACTAAATTTTTTCTCTAAAAACACGTGTTAGCCGCAGGGTAAGCCCTCGCAATCGTTGGTGAAAGTATTTACCACATTTTCCCATCTGACTCTGTAATATTCCATTTCTACGGTATTCTAAATTGTTCGAGCTAGGTCCTGAAACTCTTCATTTTTGATTCTAAGCCACCAACAAGCGTAACACATCGAAAACGTACCCGGACCACGCCATGTTGGTTCTAGTCCATGATAAGTAAATAAATTTTTGATGAAAAATGAAACTTCATGAGTTTCAGGACCTACTTTAAGGCCTTCATATCCACGTGGTAAAATTTGAAACGAATCGGTACACCCAATTCGGAGAATACTTTCCCCAACAATTTGACTTCTCAGATATACATGATGACTCTTTTATATCACATTAATGCCATATTTATGGGTACTATTTATACAAGGTACGCATAAAGGCATTTACGGTATCTTCTCTGCAATGCTCGTAATAACTGTTCATTAAACGACTAATACTCTCGCGTTTAAAAGCCGAATTTACCGAGTTGAGCAGCGATGTCCTTCACGAGGCGGGCCTCCTGTTCCTCGCAATCGTCGGCGTCATGTACCAGCTTGCTAAATTCAGTCCTCAGCTGTTTGTTCTCATCCTCGAGGGAGCTGATCCTCCTCTGCATCATGTCCAGGTTGATGCCTCGCATCCCGGTGGGCGTTCCACCCTCCGAGCCGGACTCGTCGACATCGTTGGTGAGCACCTGGATAAGCTCGGTCTTCTTGATCAGTTCGTGGCTAAGCTGAGTGATCTTCTCGTTGGCGGACTTCAGCTCGGTCTCTAAAGCGCTCACATTCGTCTCGAGCTTCTGATTGTGCGACAGCAACTCCTTGCCGATGCGCGCCGTCAGTTCCAAGTCTTTCTCCTTCTGCAAGTGCGTAATCGAAGGTTACAAAATGATGTCATGACAATATGCGGAAGATCGCGGTCAACAATAAAACAGAAGGCGCATAGGTAATTAAATGGATTTTGATATTAACACGTTGATTGCCACGGTGGTCACCGGTGACCGGCAACCGCCTTGCGATAGTGCACTCGTCATTTGTTTTGGCAGTCAACGTGTTAATAATCGATTCCTGTTCCGTTAAAGTAATGTATAAATTAAGAGAGTACACAGCTAAAAGTCAAACCTAACAGGGAATTATTTAATTGCATAATTGTAAAACACGTTAAATGAGACGAAATTTTAATTACAATGATTTAAGATACTTGCATTGCGAATGTATGCAAGACGTTATTTAAATACGTTTAGAAAAGTACCTGCTTATTGGTAATTAGTAAAATATTCTTACCTCCTCCAGAAGCCTTGTCACTGCTTCTATATCATTATAGGTTTTGGTCATTTGGCTCACCCGGTTGCTACATAGAACTGTAACAAAAATTGAGATTTTTATCGTTAAATGGTTGGTACGCAGGTCCCTGCAGACAGTGCAAATAAACTTTAAAAACTTAGACATTTTCGAACAAACTATCTATTTAGGTGAGACAGCAATGGTGAGTTGCGTGACGGTATTACAGACACGCAGAGGCTGGACGTAAGATTTATAACTTAGCACACATATCGAAATGTAATGTATCTTAAAAAGCACGCAACGTTGAAAAATTCATTGTTCATTTTGCGCAGAATGTGAGTACTTAGTACTTAATAACTGGTACCTCTACAAAATACAACATGATCGTTAAATGAATATCTGAAGCAAATTATTTTGCAAATAAGCTTGAACCTCGTTAGCGAAATAAAAATACCACTTTCACATTTTTAAATAAAACGTCGATTAAATAAAAGATAACTGCCTTGGCATAAGTGCTTAAGACATACGTAACATTGCTATTACCTGGTGACAAGGACTTTGATGAAAGTTTTTCATAGTTTGTTGCCCTCTCTTGGGGTAACAAGAGCCCTAAAGTTCGCGACAACATTTAAACGAATTCGTTGATGATCCACCTTTTTGTCATTACTGTATCGTTAACGATCAATCAAGATCATTGTCACAACTACTGCTTATCACTTCAACAGTTCCATTGAAACGATTTATCGTCGCGTACAAATTATTTTATACAGTCTAAATCTAGCATTACTCGATACAAACTTCATTACAATGTATTAGCTGATAAAACTAAAACCGAATAATTTAACGAAACTAAGTGTGTTCATAAAATATAAGATGAACGAAACTATATTCTTTTTTTGTCCACTAATTCTAGTCTTCGCACTTCCAGATGGCTTGAATTTAAAAGTTTAATTAACCTCAACTAATTTAAACAATTCTTGAAGCCATGGGGTTAAATTTCAACAGCAATCGATGTTTCATTTTCCATTCTCGATATGATCGTTCTATCACTCGAAGGAAAATGAATTTCCGAAATAACGTTTTTATTCATTAACTTCGCCAACAAACTCGTAATGTTCTTCACCTGCACTTCAAGTTCACATTCGACATCGTATCATCGCGTAAAAAAATACTTCCTCCAGAATCTTTACCCCCCAAAATTAATTCGACCTTCCAATATCCTGTCTACCTACAAAAATATAACAATTTCAAAGAATTAATAAGTCCTTTTAAAATGAAATATAAAAATTAAATCTGTCTCACAACACCATAGTACTCCTCGCCTTCACTTTACCGAACTTCGAAACGAAGTCAGGTTACTTCTTATCAAGAAACTCGGCAGAGTTTCGCGTCAAATATATAAATTATTTTTATAAAACTCCTCGACGTTTCAATTTCCAGATCTTAAACCTCGTTATTAGAGTCCGGATATTAATCAACAAGTACGCGATCTCAAAATGGCTCCACCAGTACCACCCGCCGCCCAAAGCACATGCGATTGTTTTCCCTCGGGGCCGCGAAAAACGCGTCGCGATGTTCTCCAAATTTTGCGAATTCGAGCCCGTCTTGAAACAGTTCACACGGTACACTCGGCCTCGACTTTTGAAGGCTTGAAAAGGAAGGCAGGAAAATTCCATTCGAGGTAAACGAGAGAGAAATGAAACCGGGTGGCGACTCGCTCCGAGTACGGGAATTCACTTGCATCCCTATCGATCGGTCTGGCCTTGCAGTTCCCACCTTTCGGGGGCAGCAAGACGGAGAGGGGCGCAGCCGCGTCTCCCCGGTGGTATAAAAAGACATAACACGTAATGCGTAGTAACGTCGAAAGAGACGGCATCCAATAAGAAACTTTACTCGCGTAGAATAAAAATGCACCTCGCTGAAAACGGTGGATTTGAAGGGATATCAATTTCAGATCAACCTCCTATAAAATGGTCCACCGAGTCTACATTTGCTCACCTTTATTACGCTAAAAAAAATCTAATCATATCTATAAAGTACGCATGTAATCTTAACAAAAATGGCGTTAACGCAGACTTCAAATTGAGTGCATTCATTTATTTACGGTAAGCTCTTCCCAAGGCTCGAACTGCAAATATTTCGCGATGAAAACTCGTGAAGAAGAAATCAAAAACTATTTACATTTCCTCCACTTAATTGATTAAATAAGTACTTCTGACGGAAGATCGAGACTATTCGCTCTTTCCCTGTTCCGTTATTTTTGAGAATTAATAATAATTTGAGAGGAATTAAAATTTCCTACACCTGTGCACTTTTCATTTTGGTTCTGCTTCTCGGCAATGATTACAGAGAATCGCCGATAATTTCACCATCGGTGCAAGGAACCGGACTTCGATCAGTCGAGCACGTCGATTCGAGGAAGAGGCGTATCGCCACATAAAGTGCATACAAAATGAAGTTACGTGCGGGAGAAGTGCACGTAACAATTTTCTGTGCACCGGCACCGCCATGCTGCCTCGCTCGCGGCGGGAAATAAAAAGGAAGAGGGGGTTTTAAAAAAATGTATATATAAATAAAAAGGAATTGCCGCATCGCTAGGCAGCCCACGTAAACCACAGGAATTTCAGACCGAGCCGAGCAGCTCTGTAAACTCGCTCGAGCCTTTTAAATCCGACTCAAGGGGATGAAATTGTACGCGTTCTCACGGTAACGTTAAACGTCCTCTTGCGCAGGTTGCATATTTATTTTTTATCCCTTTATTCCTCACTCCGCATTCAAGCAAATACTTCAACGGAGAACCGACGCAACTCGAAAAGTTGAAGAATCGCGGGTTAAAAGTATTTCCTTGAATTATCATTTCAGTTCATTCTACCAAAATGAATACGATTGCCCTCGATTTTATCTCGAATAGATGCTAAGTAATCCAGAGATCAATCGATCGTTTTTTTACGTTCGTTTGGAAAATCGGCAATGAATATTCATTTAACAATTTTCGTCAAATTAGAAGCGCAGGGTGCTATTCACAAAGCGCATCTCCAAGCTCAAACACGGCAACGAAACGAAGCTCGGCGCTTAATTTCAATTCGACCTGTAAAACTAAAATAAACGAAACAAGGTAAAGCACATCCACAGCAAAATCAGGTGCGTAAAGCTGGCACCCCCACCTTTACAAAATTCAAATTTCTTTGTCTTAATATTTTGTGCTCTTTATGCGCTAATTATGTGCTACATTCGCAAATTTTGTGCTAGCTCGGTTTTTGGAAAAAAATTCAATTTTTCTGTGGGGGTGCTGGGTACTAATAAAGCTAGCACCCCCACCATTAAAAAATGTGTTTAAATAATCAAAAATAGGTGAAAACTTATCAGCTAATTATGTGCTCTCCGAAAATCATATTCATAAATTAAAATTTTCACCCTTAAGTTTGAAAACCCACCCCCATTCAAAAATCCACAAGAGGTAAGTACCCGATGGCATGGAAAATTTGAAACTTTATATACTTAAATTACTCCTAGAATTATGTGCTATTCGAATATCATAGCGCCGAATTTTGTGCTCAAACCCCAAGGTCCCAAACCCACCCCCATCAAAAAATCCACAAGAGGTAAGTATCCGATGGCGTGGAGTAATTTAAGCGTAAATTGTTTGAAATTTTTCCGCGCCATCGGGTACTTACCTCTTGTGGATTTTTGAATGGGGGTGGGTTTGGGACCTTGGGGTTTGAGCACAAAATTCGGCGCTATGATATTCTGATAGCACATAATTCTGGGAGTAATTTAAGTATATATAGTTTCAAATTTTCCATGCCATCGGGTAGTTACCCTTTGTGGAATTTTTTATGGGGGTGGGTTTGGGACCTTGGGGGTTGAGCACAAAATTCGGCGCTATGATATTCGGATAGCACATAATTCTGGGAGTAATTTAAGTATATAAAGTTTCAATTTTCTCCACGCCATCGGGTAGTTACCTCTTGTGGAATTTTTGATGGGGGTGGGTTTGGGACCTTGGGGGTTGAGCACAAAATTCGACGCTACGATATTCGGAAAGCACATAATTCTGGGAGTAATTTAAGTATATAAAGTTTCAATTTTCTCCACGCCATCGGGTAGTTACCTCTTGTGGAATTTTGGATGGGGGTGGGTTTGGGACCTTGGGGGTTGAGCACAAAATTCGACGCAACGATATTCGGAAAGCACATAATTCTGGGAGTAATTTAAGTATGTAAAGTTTCAATTTTCTCCACGCCATCGGGTAGTTACCTCTTGTGGAATTTTTGATGGGGGTGGGTTTGGGACCTTGGGGGTTGAGCACAAAATTCGACGCAACGATATTCGGTAAGCACATAATTCTGGGAGTAATTTAAGTATGTAATGTTTCAATTTTCTCCACGCCATCGGGTAGTTACCTCTTGTGGACTTTTTGATGGGGGTGGGTTTTCAAACTCAAGGGTGGAAATTTTAATTCATGAATATGATTTTCGGAGAGCACATAATTTGCTGATAAGTTTTCACCTATTTTTGATTATTTAAACACATTTTTTAATGGTGGGGGTGCTAGCTTTATTAATACCCAGCACCCCCACAGAAAAATTGAATTTTTTTCCAAAAACCGAGCTAGCACAAAATTTGCAAATGTAGCATATAATTAGCACATAAAGAGCACAAAATATTAAGACAAAGAAATTTGAATTTTGTTAAGGTGGGGGTGCCAGCTTTACGCACCTAGCAAAATCCCTATTTTGATAGTGTGCCTCAAAGAACAATAGAGCTTATGGAAATGGAGAAAACAAAGTAAGAGTGGGGGTGTCTGAAAAAAGTTAAACATAGAGATATCTCCTGTCTCTAAACTTCTCCGAAGTTTTTCCTCCGCAAGTGTAGACTATATTGGAGCACTTTATTATAAAGGAGCGATACTTCGAAATAATTAAATTTCCCATTAAGAAAAAAAAGACAACTTCTTCTTACGTTTATTATGATTCACATTAAATTTCGGATATCAAAAGCGTAGGGTATTTTCGGAAAAGTGGAGACTGCAATTCTCTCTGTTTAAAGGTGACACTCGCGTAATGATAAATCGTGGCGATTTGTGATTACAATCTTTGCAGTTAAATCGAGTTCTATACCGTCCACGCGTCATCCACACATCAGTTAAATGCATACAGATCGGTTTGCCCCGACTTATCGCAATAATTTATCATTACATGTATAGCCACCTTACTCTCTCCGGACACGCGTATACAACATCAATGTCCTCTCCATTTCTCCAGCGTGCAACGAAAGTTCTCACAATTTTATCAATATTTTAGAAGAACCCATTTGCCTAATAAATTAACGAGTCATCCCTAATCGATTGATATATCCTGGAGCAGCAATAACAACGTTCAGAAGACATTACAAGAAATGCTCAAGATTGCTTCCTTTACCCTAGATCCATTTTTGACGAAATTTTGTAAAATCTCGGAAAACTTTCGCCACACCCTGTATAAAGTCTATGGCCCGTCCCCATATCTCACTTTTAGCATTACAAGACATCTCTTACACCGAGAAAAAAAAATCTCATTGATTTAAAGAAAATGATTTCTTTGAATAACACTCATTTAGATCAAATAAGTGTTTAGGTGGAAAGAACATGTAATAACCTCAAAGAAACCTTTATTTTTCAGTCAAAGAAACGATAATATTCTGCAAATTTCTATGAAACTAAAGAAATCGAAGCTGTACGTTTCTCTCTTTAACTCCATTCAAAGAAATAATTTCCTTAAACGAAAGAAAATGTAGTTCTCGGTGTATCGGTTGTCTTTGAGATGATATGAAAGGTGCTGAGAAATTTAATCGACGTCGATAAATTAAAATTCACGAATACTGTTTTTGATGGTAACGTCATTCCTAATACTTAAGTGGGAACATAAGCTGGCGTGTCACGTTTCCGACATTTATATTTATGTTGAAGTCTTTTATAGTCTACGTTGAGAATTATACGAAATGAAGCGTTCCATATGTCATTTCCGTAAAGTAATGGTGAAGAGATCGACGTAAAACTGTCAAAATCCCGTGAATTCATTATTCTAACGACTGTTTAGGACCAACGTCGCCATCGGTAACGTTTAGCTGCAACTAAATTTTTGCTCTAAAAACACGTGTTACCCACGAGACAAGCCAGCATTCTCTTGCAATCGATGGTGAAAGCATTTTCCATATGTTCCCATCTGACTCTGAAATATTCCATTTCTACGGTATTCCAAATTGTCCAAGCTAGGTCCTGAAACTCTTCATTTTCGATTCTAGGCCTCCAAGAAGCGTAAAATATCGAAAACGTGCACGGCCCATGCCATGTTGGTTCTAGTCCATGATAAGTAAATAAATTTTTGATGAAAAATGAAACTTCATGAGTTTCAGGACCTACTTTAGGGCCTCATATTGATGTGGTAAAATTCTAAACGAATCGGTACACCCAATTCGGGGAGTACTTTCACCAACGATTTAACCCCTCATATATAGGCTGACTCTTCGTATCACCTTAACCCTTTGAATACGGAGCCCTTCCGACATATGGGCGAAATTCATCAAAGCGTGCAGGCAATATTGGACCAAACGTCGAACGCCTTTTGGCGCTTTTAGTAGCCAAAGGGTTAAATTGCTAAAAGACGTCTTTTAACGCCAAAAGCGAGGTTCGAGGACGAGCCTGTGGGAGGAATGGAAGACTGACACGAGCGGCAGGAACAGTAGGCGTCCGCAGGCGAGCCGACGAAGAAGAGCGGAGTGGTCCCGAGGTCGCAGCTCCTGCAGCCCCAGCACCTGGTGGCGGCGGACGCGGTGCCACCAGACCGCGCCGGGCCCCCGGTCGAGGTGGACGTGCCCTCGAAGAGGAGGCCATCACCCGGAAAGTCGCCAGGCCGGGCGGGGGGGACCCTAGGGCGGCGCACGACGTCCTCGTCGTACTCGTACGGGTCATCCTCCTGGGGGTCCTCGAGACCCGGGGATCGTCCTCGCGGGTCCGAGTCCCGCGTGTCCTCCAGGTTAACCGGGAGGGCCCGCTCGGGCCGCTGCTCCCGCCGATGGCTGCCGACCAGGCTTTTCAAGTACCACATCGCGCCCTCTCTCTCGCTCCAGGCGCACCACCAGTCGCTCCCTCTTTCTCGCTCCCGTTCGTTCTCGCGCTGGCCGACTCCCGCACGCGAACCGAGGGGAAGGAAACGCGGGGGAAACGGCTTTTAAGAGGGAAGTATAAAAAGGGAAATAGGACACCAGAGTGAGCAAGAATGACAAATAAAAACTCACGGAATTTAAAGACGGGTTAGAACAGGGGTGGGTATTTCATTTTTAATGTGGAACATTGATGATGTTTACTCGATGAAAATGCGATATTTGGGGATCTGCGGTTTGAAAGCGAATTTATGTGGAATGAACTTGGGAATTTATGTCGGGAGAGAGACTGGTCGCTTCGCGCCAAACCTGGACAGTCTCTGGACAGCACTCGCGAGGTATTGCATTTTTTTTTTTTTTTTTTTCAATGTAGAGGTTAGCGCGACGAAGAGGTTTTTGTCACCGGTGCACGGAGGTTAAGGGCCGGAGAGACGATCAGAACTCAGAGAAGTGTTGAATCGAACTCAGTCGGCTGTTAACTGAATAGAGCTCCGCGCACGGGAGTGCCAATAACTGCCACGAGTACCTGGATTTCCCTGACCTGACCTGGCCCAACTTGGAAGGGCCCACGCGGTCGACGGGGCAGGATAAAGGCACCAGAATCGGGACTTTTCCCGAGTAAATACCGAATTACCCCCGTCCCTTTCCCCTCCCTAGGTGGCTTAACCTTCGCCCATGCGCAAAAATCTACCGTAAGGACGCAGGTAAATGGGCAAGAACATTCCCAGTAATTTGACCCTAAAGTAATGTTCGCACAGGGTTGGCCATAAACGGCACGTGGAGGGGATGCCCTCTCCACTTGCTCCTTGTACAGGTACCGACATATTGCCTACCGGTGAGAAAAATGTTAAACTCAGGTAGGAGATCGTAAATTCAAGAGAAACGCATTTGCACGAAAAGTAGAAATTTATCAGAGAAATTGAAAACCTCCATCTAGTTTTCATGATTTATGGTAATTATTCGATAATTGAAAAAGGTATTATCCCTTTCTTGCCTTCTCTTGCGCTACTAGTTAATTGAGTTGATTTTAAACATATAAATAAATAAGCCAAGTCCGCAAAAATTCGTCACTTTCAGTGAAGCCATTTTTACACCGTTAAGAATAAACGACACGGAATTAGCTTCAAGGAAAAATTTTACAAAAAATGCGTAAACTTCGTAGTATTTAATTATGCTTAACTTTAATTAAAATAAACAATTCAAAACACGCGCGTTAATACTTTACGATACAATGTAATGGGATATATTACGTTTTCCGTAATACGATTAACGAATTCAATCGGTCATTGAAAAATGTCATAAATATCTGTTTATACACATAAGAAGCATCATCCACGTTTTCCTTCAATGTTCTAAGAAAGGATGCGATTATACGCGAGATAAACCTGATTCGAGTTAAGAAAACGCCAAGGAACGTTTTTATGCCTTGTTTCTTCCAAAGTAATTATCTACAATTATCTTTCTTCTTTTTTTTTATCATTAATTTACCGCACGGAAAATACGTGATTTGTCACGGAACATCATACCCAGAGCATACAATGACTTTCACGGGGCACTTAAACCTCATTAGTCTCGCATTCCAATTCTTTCCACTACATGAAAAAGGGTTACGTTTTTTATGCCATCACGTACTGAAATATTTTCATTCTTCCAATGATAGAAAAACTTAGTACTAAAAGCTTCTTATATAAAAACTGTCCATTATATGAACTATTCCGTACCATTTCTTCTTCAATTAATTTATTTACACCATACCTCCCCCCAAAATCACTTCATTAGAAAAACGAAAAGTTAAGTTGCATTCTTTAATTGTCCAGTGTAAAATATAACTCAGACATTTAACGCAGCCATTGAATTAAAATTCATTCTCGAGCACGTCTGTCGCATATCTTGACAACTAAGAAGTGATTTACACCGTACAGTAAAATTCCCATAATTACCCATTTTATTAAAATAGAAGCAATAGGAATTAAATTCTTTAACTGTTCAATGCAAATTGCAGACTAAATATTTTAAGTAGTCATTAAATTAACATATTTCCTCCACCATATCGGCCGGATTTTTCGACAATTAAGGGGTGATCGAACTGCTACTTACACCATACTGCAAAATTCCTACAATTCGGCATTGCATTAAGAACAACAGAAATTAAATTGCATTTCTTAATTGCTCTGTCCGCGACGTTACCAAAACATTTCCAGCAATCATCAATTAAACATTTTTCGCTATCATGTCTCGCATCTCTCGATAAAAGAGGAGTGACTGAATTGTCAAAAAAAAAAAAAAAATTGCCAATGTACGTCGAGTCTAAACTTTTTCCCGCCACGATATTCGACGCGACAAGAGTGCTTAGCACGCGGTGCTTAATTGGATCGACCATTAAAGTACGTGTAGAGGTTAACGACATTCGCGTCTGAATTTCGTTGATCCTAAAAAGTTGTGCCCAGCGCTTAAGTTGAACGAAGTTTTCTCTCCAGTTTGCCAGAAATTGCACCGGCAAACTCGACGGAGTAGAGCATTGAAAAAAAGGCTTTGGCGGAACGACCTTTGTTTGCAAAACCTATTTTTCCGAGGGAACATCTAGAGCACGTTACACGGTTGCTGCTTGTGCTGCTCCAAGTGAAAAAAACGAATATTGTAATTAACCTTTGCCGCCGTAAAAAAAAAAAAGATAAGAATAAAATCCTTTTACCGCGGAGAAATTTTAAGACTGACGCGTCACGTTTATTTTCATATTTCGCGAACGAAACAGAACTGGCGATTGTTTAGGACCAGGCAAATTCGGAATTTCATGATTTTCATTCGGCAAGTTCGTTCATTAAATTCAGCAAAATGAATTTTCGATCCTAGATTCCCTCTGCCTACGAATGAATATGAAATGAGGTTACGATTCAATGTTTTACGAGGTCCCATTTACCCGGCCGTATTTTTCGCATCGTTCCAGAAAATCGCAGGTGCGGCCCGTGAGGTCATTGACGAGTACGCGTTCATACATGACAAAACCTCAACTGAAACCAACAATGAACTCCGCTTTACACGCTCGACTTGAATGGTAATAAGAGCGACCGATAAAACGGGCAATAATTCCGAAAAACCTCGGCGCGATAATTTTTCTACGAAAAGTAACGGTCGGACTCGAAATCGTGACTTCTAAGATTATTAACGATGAGGTTAACGATCGTTAAGGATCGTGAAATATTCCTTCCCCGAGGGTGCAATAGACAATTAATAGTTTCCTCAAAGTGACGGACTCTCAACGATAACAGTATTTTTCACGGTATAGTTAGTCAACGATTCAAGGTTTTGGATAAAGTATTTTTTTTATCGAAGGCAGCATATTAACTCCTTAATATATAGATAAAAGTCATTTTTCCTATTTTCAATGGTCTTAAACAATTTTTAATTCCAACTCCCTTATATTATAATAATCCAATGTAAAAAGTGGCACACTTTGAGAACAGTAAATTCAAGTAAAACAATTATGGTACAGTAGAATCAACCAATGATATTTAATGTACCGAAAACTATCTTCCTTGAACCGAGGGAAGTTAGAAAAAAAAAAAAAAGCAATCAAGGCCATGATGTAACGATACAGTATCGTATAATCTGCAAGAGCGGCAAGCAAAGGGAAAATACAGTGGATGGAAACAAGGAGCCCAATCAATAGAACTCGCTAATTATCTATTCCCTAGAGATCGAGGGTGTGAAGCGAGAATTTAATTACGGGTTTAAAGGTATACATTATGTCACGTGACTTTCTAGACAGAATTTATGTGCAATCTACCGCCGGAAAAAAAACGCGTTATTGATACCGCTATTGTAATTCAATCCCACAGTAATTAAGGCATTAAGGTCTCCTTTCAAAGAATTACTTCAGTGCCAACACGTAACTCAAAATTATAACTGTAATTGAAATTAAACCAATGACGCAATACCTGATACAGAAGCATAATGCAGTTTATAGCTTAAATCAATGAAAATCTATATACGCTTGATTGAAGGTCGACCATCACGATCTAAAAGAAAATTAAACTGTACCATTGTTCATTTACAATTTCGAGTTTAATGAGATTATCGCTTTAACACTCTGTCTTTGTATTGGTTTGTGATCATTAGGTTCTGTTAAAGGGCTCTTAAAATAAAGTGCGATGAGAGAAACCAAACTTCAGCTACATTGGAAGAATGTCTGAATTAACAAACATATCTCGTAACCGTAAAAGAAAAAACCAATGATAATAAAAAGAAGTTCCCTACGTAAATCTAGGTAGTAGTATTGTGGCCGGAGAATAGTATTACGCAATGTTTAACCACCTTTCAAGAACGTAAAATGAATACCAACGTTTCGTTAGAGAGGTTTTTCATTTTTACCTTTGCCTGTCCTTCGCATTACAATAGCTCGGCTCGTTTTATACATATTAAAAAAACTAAGTCTATCGCGTTGTAAACACTTTTTTGCACAGGTACTAAGGTTTATAATATAATTTTGCAACGGTTTACACGGATGTTAATTCGTAATTAAAAAGTTGAAACTATTGGTTCATCAGAGAAGTATCCATACCAAGTATTTATCCTTTCGCATCGAACAATTATAAATTAATCGTAAGTCATAAGATAATTATAAATTAATGACAATTTCTAGCTAAATTAAATCGCCCTTCCATTAATGCGTTCAAATGAGTAAATATATATTCTATTCCTTATTACTTTAATTACAGTTGCTTCAATGTATACAGTTTTCGCTCGTATCGAAGCGCTATCGTGGGCCTACGCTTAAGCAATATTTACAGAAAAGAATGAGATCCCATCGCGATGTCTATCTTCCCCTGCTCTCCCGCACCCGAAGTCATTAACATCTAAATGTCGACAAAAATCTGCTTACTTCCCGGCGGAGCCGGGCACC
Source organism: Orussus abietinus (assembly GCF_000612105.2). NCBI lineage: Eukaryota > Metazoa > Arthropoda > Insecta > Hymenoptera > Orussidae > Orussus > Orussus abietinus. The sequence goes on from NW_019394482.1 coordinate 151,483, forward strand.
ACAATTAGTTACGTGATTTAATTACTTTCGGTCACGACTAGTTACCCAGCTATTCTTTCAGGTGAAAAGTGAGTTAGAAATGAAAAGTACCAAGTAAAACTCATTTCGGGCGTATTTACTTTACCGCGCCAAAGGGAATACTCCTAAAGAATTTTTACTATCGAAATTAATAACAGGAAACAAAGCAACGTCGACATTCTTTTACTATTTTAATTCCTTTTAACAATGAAGGAAGATCCCATTTAAATACCTATTCAATTTCCTTGACAAACTGTCTTGAAAAGAAAATTCCAGTACCCCGGGTAATATATTTTAATTACACCTCTCGTGATCCGCGTGGAATCGCAAAAGGTTACTGTCAAACGGTTAGCAGACGACGCCGTCGACATTCCGGTGTGGCGCCTCGTTCACGCCATGCCGTGCGGCCGGCAGGAACGAGCCAATGAGCGCGCGGCTCCAGCGGAAGTCGGCCAATCGCGCGCAATCTCTCGTAGCAACGCCGCACACGCGCCATCTTGCACGCCGCACTCATGCCGCTTCACGCACCTCCCAGTCGCGCACCGGCAACATATACATATTTACCATTCAAAACGCTGCCCTGGGCAAGCCGTGAGGACTCGATCAACGAGATCGCCGCGCTCGGTAGAGCAAAGGTTATAGGATTTGTCGACCTATCGGCACATCTCCAGCGAGCCGTTTTCCTAGAACATGGCGTCTCGGCCGTATCTACGCAGAACCCGCGACGTTTCCGCGGATTGGCGCATCACCTGCGCGTGACAGCTCGCGGAAATAGCGGCCAAGGCATATGCACACTTTGCGAAAACACTTAGAGCCGCGACGTAGAATTAACGAGACTCGGTATCAGCGATTCGCCGCGGAAAGGGCGAGCACGAGCTTACGCGATCACGAGACTCGCCGCCATATTGGATCTCCGGACAGCGGAATGACACGGAACGTGGACCGCGGGACGGGTAGGAGCAGACGACCCTGCGCATGCGCGCACCACGTGGGGAGACCATGGACGGGGAAAGAGAGGGGATTATCGATAACCCTCGACGTGGTCTCTGCACTTGCGATAAAAACATCGCGTTGTTGTGCCATTTGCACTATCAAAGTCTATTTTAAACGGCAATTTTGGTATTCGGAAACTAATGCAACGTCTATACAAATATTTTTTTAATTATAAAATATTATCAACGATTTTTTTAAATCGAAGTGAAGGAACTTTTAACTATTAAATTAGGGAAGTTTAGATTTGGAAAGTCACACCAAATTCCCTGAATTTGTCATCTTCACAGGTTTTCTTTCGGTTTAAATTTATAATAGAGTATAATGGAATGTATATTAAACGCATAATAAATTGTAAACGGAAGATTGTGCCAGATTATTCATTTCATCGTTTCTTGGGATTACGAGTACTGGAGAATTTTGCACTTGATTTGTCGCTGTTGAGTTTGAAAGGTTGACTCGTTGAAACTGGATTGGTAATCATTTCTTTGTAAAATGTATGATGAACGTATATTATAAATAGCCTTTCGTAAATGGGAAGGTAGGAGTTTTAGGAAATTTCCTTAGGATGACAATGGACACTGTTCCGAAAGGGGTGCGCTGTGTTCATGAGTCATTTAGGCCTAATTAGAGGGTCGGAAATGGATCCGGAAACTTTAATTTAATGATCCCAAGAATTCTATGGGAATGGCAATTGTCAAACGAAAGAAGCATACTTCTTAAACGAATAAGTCCTTTTGTAATAATAATGCTATGAAAGTTATACCGACGTTAATTAGAGGGATCCCTCTACCTGCAATTAAAAAGAATTTTCCTTTCCCGTGAAAGGCCTTGAGAATTTGAGTTACTTCTTGCAAGAAGTAACTCAAATTCTCAATTTTTTACTTAAACTCCTTAATCTATCATTTTTATTTCACCCCCCTTCAGGAAGAATCACCTACAGATTACTTATCGATAATAGAATAACAATATTGGGAATTTTCAATCTGTTATTAAACGAGATGCACCATTAGCTTAATGGTAAATTGGAATAAAAAACATAATAACAGATCGGGAAATTATAAAGCGAGACAATTATGCAGTTGACGACCTAATTAATTCCAGCATACCTGATGAGATGCATCTAATACTGATCAGTAATTGGAACGCCGAGTACATACATATTCATTATTTGCAGCTATTACGGTACCGTTTAAATAGCACTAAACTTGGTAGCCATATTAAGCGAAGACGCTCTTCTTTCTGGGAGTTTTAATCTCTAGTGAATCAATTTAAAGCTCCGTTATCGTTATCAAAGGTATACCGCAAGGACATTACTAAAATAAATAAGCCTGATATCAATGGAATGAATACTTTCTCTATAATACTTCCTCCTGTCATAGAAGCAAGGCTTAAAAATGCGTAACTGCACTTTATTGGCTAATTTTGTTAGTGCAATTTTTACCCGATGATCAAGTGGTTTGAGAGCGATTAATTTTTAGAAATGCAATACGAAGATAGAAGATATACAAGGTAAATAATTGATCATGTGGAAAATAAGGTTAAGAGTAAACTACATGCTGCGACACATCGATCAGCTGTTAAAGAGCATTTCTACCGCGGCAGAGTCAATCGAAAGTAAGAGCGAATTAAGTTACCGGACTATGTATAGTTGTTTGAAAGCAAAACGGGTAATCAATGCAATTCAAGCACCATGACGCGATATCAATACATAATGAATCGCGAATGCATGTATGATATGAAGAATACGTATACGTACAAGTAAGTATAGGAAATAAATAATGTACTAAAATAATAATTGAATAGTTAATTCCTTCGAATATTAATAAAAACGACGAGATGAGAAAGATCGATGTAAACGTTATTTAATAAATTAATGTCCCACAGTAAAAATTGAATGGAATAACATTTATATTCAGGTGTTTCGGAAATGTGAAAAAGTTACAGTACAGGATGAAGTCGAGATAAAAGGGGAGGAAAGCATTCGGCACCAATTCTCAATGTAGGACATTCGATGACGTTCTCACGGTCAATGAGGACAAAAGGCCATCAAACAGTCGTCAACGAATAATCGACTTCTTATTCAGCGACTTTACGACAATTCTGAGCACGAAACGAATCATAATAAAGCCGACGGCTGGTATGAACAATTGCAAGTCATCAAATAAAACTAAATATCTTATAATTTCCGGAAAAAATGTTGCAATAAAAGTCATTCATCGTTCACTCTTCCTCGAGATGTTCCCGCAAACATTTCGAATACTTCTTACCGTTTGCAGGTATAATAGGAGCGCTTCTATTCCTTATTTTAAGTCGTATATATATATACCAAACAGTCATGTATATACCAAACAATCAAAATATTTATAAACATTTTCTCCAAACTGGGTGCACCGAATCATTCGAAACTTTAGCGCGTGATTATGGAGGCCCTAAGTAACAACGCGATGCTCGTGAAATTTCATTTTTGAACAAAACTTTTGTTTATTTAACCTAGACTAAAACCAAAATCACATTTTTTTGTGAAGAATTAAATTTTACGAGCATCGCGTTCTTACTTAGGGCCTCCATGCTCCTGAAATTTAATTATATATATATAACGATACGAAAGGGTCATTATATATACATGTATATAATGACCTTTTCGTATCGTTTTAAATATATCACAATCGCCCTATCATAGGTTCGCGAAAAAATAAAGGAAAATTCACAAACAACACGGTCTAATAATTGCATCTCCCCGAGCAATCTCCGGAACGAGTCAAGTACACCTCGAATTGATCTAAAACCTCGGCAATCTCAAGTATAAAAAAATACGAGATCTTAAAACCGGGTCAGCAGACGCGCAATTAAAGCTCTCGCCGGAATTGCCGCAAGACTCACGACCGAGGAGAAGTGCTCATCGGAAATTGACTTTGTCCGGAATTACACGGGTCGTCTCTCTATACAAGGGGCGTAACCAATCCGATGTAACACCGTCGCCGTCAACGTGCTCGTTAGCTCTTCCGTCTACGTCAATCTTCGTCGAGTCCCGCGTGTCTGGAAACGTTTAATTAAGCGTTTCGCTTAAGTCGCTCCGAGGGAAGTGAATTGTGTCCTGGTCGTGTATTCCCAACGCCGTATCTCGGAATCTGAGCCTTCGATAATCACGCCTCGTGAAAAAACCCATGAAAGAAAGAATCCTTGGGAGAGCACGGGAGCGTGTAATCTCTAGGCGACCGATCGTCGCGAGAAATTCCACGATAATCCGCTGAATCGTCGCCATGAGAATCGTCCCGGTGAGCGCAAAGCCGCCATCTTCGATTTCATTAAATCCGCGGTTTCTCGACATTTTCTTCGCCCAAAAATGGTAATGTTTTTTATTTTAACATAGATTTTAAGAAACTCCACGATAAACCGTAGAACCGTAGCTAAGAGAATCGTCCCAGTGAGCGCAAAGCCGCCATCTTCGATTTCATTAAATCCGCGGCTTCTCGACATTTTCTGCGCCTAAAAATGGTAATGTTTTTTATTTTAACATAGATTTTAAGAAACTCCACGATAAACCGTAGAACCGTAGCTAAGAGAATCGTCCCGGTGAGCACAAAGCCGCCATCTTCGATTTCATTAAATCCGCGGTTTCTCGACATTTTCTTCGCCCAAAAATGGTAATGTTTTTTATTTTTGCATGGATAATAAGATAAATAATGTACTGGGTTAGCGGAGAAGTCTTGCGACGTTGGTAACGCAATTTTTGAAATTTTGTTTTATTTATTTAATTGCATAACTTCGGTCAGTGACGTTCTCCATTTCTATCTGTGGTCTGTGACCATTTATTGGGCATTTCCTCGATGCTACATCGTACGTCTATGAAATTTTAGCCAACCCAACACATAGGAATGTGCGATGATTTAATATTAAAGAAAAGGTATGAAATTTGTGCTATTTATTTTTTATGTTTGCCTTTAACCCTAGACAACTGGCCATTTATAATAATTACGAACGAAATAAATTATGTTACTCAAAGATACCATATTTAACTCATTATTTAAATACTGAGGGATTAGTGTCACGTAAGTTAATGACGTTTTGTGATCGATTCATTAACTATAACGAAAGAATTAAAATTATATCTAAGTTTAAGATGAAATAACATTAGGCGGTTTGTAGGGCAAGTAATTTGTACTAAAATGTGAGATATTTTACAAGGAGCGTAGGGAGAAGTAGATTCCACTGCTTTCTAGATCCAGATTTTTTTTTTATTTTTACTCGGGTCCTAACAATGCAATTCTCTGTACTAACGACGTCTGATCGAAGAAAGTGTACCAGATGAAAGTTGCCCCACGTATTATTCCCCCGGTGCCTTTTGTATGAAACATTCTTTTGCGCCCTCCCCCATTAAGAAAGGAAATCTCATTTATCTTGGATATTACAAAAAGCAGTTACAGGCTTTTCGCTCAAAGGAATGGAGAACAATAACCATGACTGAGGGATGCAACGCTAAATGAATCTCTATTCAAGCTAAAGTAAGTTCACGTACGAGTTCTAGTACGCGATGTTCTTTCCGTTCATTTCTTAATATTCGTAAAAAAAGAAAAAAACGCGACAAAGAAATACTGAGATATAGAAATTTATCCAAAACAAACACAAACTGAGAAGAGATTCGGAATTAAGGAATTAATTTCATTAGAAATTAACGGCTTTCTTAATTACAATACCGAAATTATTTCCCGACCCTAGACGATTCAAAATCATTAAAAGAAAAAAAGAAATTAAATATATTCTATTGAAGTTCATCGCGATGAACTACGATGTACATTCCAAATTATTCCTGATATATTATTTTCTCATTACGTGGATAATAACGTATTATTACCATTCGTTTGCGGATAATTATATACGGTTAATAAACCGTGCCGGGAATATTATGCATGAATTTACATAGTGTTCGCGTTGATCGATGTTATTAAGTATAATTAGTGAATATTTGCGATCGATTCCCCGCGTTTTGCTTCGGAAACTTTTCTGAACGCACCTGCGTGCGGGTGCAATTTTTGAGCCTCACCGAATGAAAGGGGAACAGGGACGCGAATTAATCCACCTACGCAGGAGAAACTACGAGACGCGGATACCTATCCGATCACAGAACCGCTTTCCAGCGAGGATTTCCCGATTTTTTCGAAGATTCCCGACCCTCGGTGACCTATTTGAACTCGGAGATCATTCCGCAGAGAAACGGCTTTCACGCAACATCTTCCACCATGAACTCCGTATTTAAATAGTTATCTCTATTTAAACGTAATCTTTCCAATACGACCCGAAATGAACGAGATATTATAATATTTCATTTAAGAAAATGTAATGTACATCGAAGCATTCGGTCATTCATATAATTATTTACGAGATTCATAAGTGGCTAGAAATAATAAAAATCTAAAGGCTGCCCTTGCCTCCGAACTAACACCTACAACTTAAAAATATACTTATCTTATCCAAAAGTGAACTCTCGGAAAATTGATAATGAACTAAATTTTCAATTCTCGTCTCTTCCTTGTAAGCTCGAATTAGCCAGTGCAGAGTTTAACATACAATTATGCATTAGCATAAAGAAAGTAATGTGTACATAACGCTGGCATCCTATTGTACAATCGTGACATAGAACCGGCTTATCCGGGAATTATTGCGATTATTCAACGGAACAATAAGGAATAATAATAAATCAATCTAAACATATCCAGAATCTTTTTGAAAGACGATGTTCGCTACACGAAGATTTTCCGAAATAAATTGACTTTTCTGTACTCTCTCCCTCTCTCTCTCAACATCAAGAAACTCATTAGAGTTTACAGCCAAATGCATTTGCGCAAGACATTCTAAACGCAACAAGTGATCGGCTAACAATACTATTATTTGCTCTCTACGTCTAAACGATGTCATCGACCCTTCATCATCGGCAGATAACTCGTCACGATAAGCGCTATCGATGAAGACTCGCTATTAAATAAACAGAAGAAAAAGAAGGAAACGTTCATTATTTGTACAGTCTTCATTGCCCGCAATCACTGGATCGATTTATCCCTGGCCAACCGGAAATGGCCTACCAGATCGATGTCCCGTTCTCTCTGGGAGGCACTTCGATGACTCGAGGCCTGTCGATGACCCGAGCCTTGTGATAGCCATTTTCGACGATTCCGACGATCCAGGCCTGCCTTTGTTCCGTCTTTTCGAGGGCTTTACAATAAGCAGCGGCTTGCTCCCGGGGCAGAACTACTAGAAGACCCCCCGACACTTCCGGTACCCGGCCCTCCATCAACGGCAGGACGTTTCCGGTGATCTTGGCGGCTCCGGTCATCTTCGCGATCACCGGCATGTTGTGGATGACGAAGCTGACGTTGTTTTTCTGACGGCGAACGAGCATCTCCGCGTGTCCGAGGATCCCCAAGTGCGCCACTTCGCAGGCGGCGTGTGCGTTGTACTTTTCAGGAAAGAAATTGCACTCTTTAGGGAAGACTGGTCAACTTAAAATGTCTCCCGTCTTTCGATGTTTTAGGATTTTTTCAGACTTTCCGTTCGATGGAGTAATCTTAAGACCTGGTGTTCGAGGGAGACACGGAAGAAATGGAATACGGTCGGCAAAATTAATAGGATTCCAGACTTGCGTTTTTAGGGATACGAGACAGCCCTTTGCCTTACAACGGTAAGTTGATTTTGTAAATTTTGTAGAAGATTTATAATAAATCTCGCGTAACCTAGAAATATGATCAAAGTACTCGTCCGTAGACATAAGCCGACCGTTTGACAATTTGACTCGCGTAGAAATGTTGGGAGAACCACGATTACCTGCTGGGTGCTAAGAAAGTGCAACCTTCTTGCACTCGGATCTTCCATCTTTACAAAAATTAATCACAATAAATTATATCACGGACCAGACTTCAAGATTCCGCAAGATTTCGGAACCCCCAGCAAGACTGCATCCAAACAAAGAGGTCCGAAGAAATGCTAAACCGAATCATTCCCAATTAAGAGATACCTCCAGGCAGAGGTTCGTCAAGGTATCTCGTTCCTCTATCACGGCCTGAAAACCCAGTAACTTTCTCGACCCATTTCCACCCAGTGTAAGGAAAGATCGATCACAGGAGCTGCCGCTAACCTTCCTCATGAGAACGGAGGCGACCCGGTTGGTCCTTGTCATGCAATCCACGGCTCTGAAGAGAGCCCTCTTGGCATCTTCCTCGTTGATGGCCAACATCATCCGGTTGCGTCTCTTCGGTTGCTCCATCCAATGGGAGACGGTAACCGCGACCATGGTGCCGAGGGGTTTGGTCAGGACGATCACGTCCCCGATGGTCGCCCCATCGGGAGGGACCAGCTCATGGTGATAACAAACAGCCGAGGCGGAGCCGCCCACCATGAACCAAGGGTTGCTGACCAGCTGGACGCTTTGGAGGGTCAAGTTCGCCGATTTCGCGGCGGCCTTGAAGCCACGGATCAGCAGAGAGACCATGACTCGAGTCTCGATTCCTTCCAAGTTATTTGGGACACCGAGAGTCATCCTGACCGAGGCTAGCTGGGTGACTCCTAGACAGTAGATCCCGCTGAGGACTCCCGCGCAGGCGATCATCCCCATCATGTGGGGGTCCTCGATGATCGGACACAGCATGTGGCTACTCTCCAGCAGGTGCAGACCCAGGTGGTCCAGCTTGGTCACCGTTGTCGTGTCATCTCCGGGACTTGGGACGTGGGATTGGTCGCTGCTCTCTCTTTTCTGGTCCTTGGTTACACGAAGACGGTCAGAATTGGGAGTTCATCGTCGGCGTTCATTTAATCAAGAGGGTTAATAGATTTCTGATATATTTTACTTAAGTAGAAATTACGACTATTTGGGCAAGTGCCTCGAAGCCAGGAATTATAACTTTTGGAATCCTTTTCGTAGATCTCTGGAAACATAATGGAATATACCCTACTAACGAAAAACACCTAAAGATCAATGATGAGCATATCCAATCATCACGTGTATCGTGTAGCATTGGGAAAGAAAACTATTGGCAGACAAATATTTCGTTACATCAATGACACTTCTACTAGTTCAACCATAGAATTTAGTTATTATATGGACGACCCTTTGTTTGACCGATATGGTAATACCTTCTTATTAATAACTTTTCGTTGATTACACGAAATAGTGTGATAGATCGCCCCAAATATTAAAGTTATTCGGTATATTTATCTGAAATACTTGGTTTATCGATTGAAATATTTTCTAAAACGAACGAAACGTTTCAATTGATCGAAACCGAAACCTTTTTTTTCTTAGAATGAACCAAATGCAGTCATCAAACGATCTTGTCCAATGAACAAAACTTTGTTTCTTGCATGTACAATATCTGGGCGATTACAAGTATTTCTTAAATCAAAACTGAATCTGTCTCCTTGCCTTACCCAAAACAACGTGGATCAGTCTCTCACCAGCAATTTTTATTTTCAGGTTCTTTCGTGCCAAGCAGGGTAAATTCCACAATGAAGAGAAAGATTACCGAAATGAAGCCACCCTAACCTCTCCCGGTAGGAGAAAAATGAAGGAGAGATCCCTGATACCCCCGGGCGCCGTAAAGTGGCCTGATTTTCACGTAATTAAAAATCGAAGGAGTTCCGGCCTTATCGCAATCGCGATGCCGTTTAATCAAACTAGGACGAGGGATCAAATTATCCCAAATCATGACCATTACGCGTACCTGACTCAGACCAACCAGCGATAGGAGCGACCGAAAGCTCTCGTTGGTCGGCTTATTGATCCTGCCCAAAGGATCGCCAAACTTGGTCAGCCGAAAATCCGGACTCAAGCCGTGCTCCGAGGGGTCGAAAGGAATCCAAGCAGGACACGAAGGATCACCGGTGACTTCGAGGTTCACGGCGTCTCCGCCACCCGAAACATTGACATTCCCTGTAGAAGGAGTCTGGTGGCCGGTGGTCAACGCGAACATACTGGGTCGATCGCGAAGAACGCTCTTCGAATTGGCTTCCGACATGAGACGCGAAAAATTACCGCCGCAGGCTCGTGAAGGCCCTGCCCTGTATAGATGAACAATATCGAAGCGGAGAGCTCGACTTTCCTATGTTTTTCGACTTCACGAAAGTCGTGCGATCTGAGAGAGCCAAGTCCATGGAGACTTAGAGACGAGGACCATGACGAAGTATAAGGAGACATATGGCCAATCATCCTTTGACTACAAAAGTATGGACTGCTAGTTGCCAACTTCACGCAGGTTGCCAGGATATCAGCGCCATTGTAGACCAAGAACTAACGCTTTCGTATATTCTAATTCTAATTTAAATTCTCAACGAAATAGATTCGCGTCTAAGAGGATATGAAAGGCGCTAAGAAATTTAATCGACATTGATAAAATAAAATTCATCCATACCCTTTTTGGTGGTAATGCCGTTTTGAATACTCAAGTGGGAACATAAGCTGGCGCGATTACTGACATTTATATTTATGTCGAAGTGTTTTGCAGTCTACGTTGAGAATTATACGAACTGAAGGGTTTTATATGTCATTTCAGTAAAGTAATGATAAAACGATCGATGTAAAACTGCCGAAATCCCATGAATTCGTGACCGTTTATATTTTGACGAACCAACGTCGCCATCTGTGACGTTCAGCTGCAACTAAATGTGCTCTAAAAACACGCGTTAGCAGCAGGTCTGTCTTGCAATCGTAGGTGAAAGTATTTACCACATTTTCCCGTTCGATTCTGTAATATTCCATTTCTACTGTATTCTAAATTGTTCGAGCTAGGTCCAGAAACTCTTAATTTTCGATTCTAAGCCTCCAAGAAGCGTAAAACATCGAAATGTGTACGGACTACGCCATGTTGGTTCTAGTCTATGATATGTAATTAATTTTTTATGAAAAATGAAATTTCATGAGTTTCAGGACTTACTTTAGGGCCTCCAAATTCCCGTGGTAAAATTTGAAACGAATCGGTACACCCAATTCGAAGAATACTTTCCCCAACGATTTGATTTCTCAGATATATATAGGCTGACTCTTTCAGATCCTCTTAATTAAGAGAAATGGACCGCCACTGCTTGGTTAAAAACTGTCATAGCACAAAATATCGGAGTAAAAGTAAAAAGAAAAACAAACATACCGTTTCAAGGTATGAGATTAAGTGATACCTTATTTATAAACAACTAACTGTCACTGTCTGTGCAATGCAAAGCTGTGAAGTGAATTCTCAAATATATCGAGATTTAGGTATACATGGAATAGCACTTGGAAGTAAGATTCCATAGCTACTCACAAGTCTTGTTTTTTAAACTGTCAATGCATGATAAAATGCGAGCGACTAGCAGTCCATACCTATATAGTCAAAAGGACTCAGTATCTCAGATTTTTCTGATCTAACGATGCGAGCGCTACTTGCGGAAAATGAGGGAACTCCGATCCTACGTGTCCAAAACATTTCTTATCGATGTAAATTACCTAAAATGCTTTTCATTTTGCAATTAAGGTACGCAAAGTGAAACAATAATCCGCGGATGATATACAGAATGTGATGTTTTTAACGTAATAAAGACTAGCGGACCCACTAGCGGACGATAATTCTTAATTGCAATATTTCATCGAGGAGATACTCGCGGTACTAGATCAGAAAAAGTCTGAAGCTCTTTGACATCTAAAGGGAGGACGATTTCAATCCATGGCGTTGGATCTCCTTATACTATTTCGTGACGCGGACCAACTACATAGAATCCCTAACAGGAACACGCATAAGCAAAAAAGAACACAGAACATTGTTTAAAGATTGCTCCGTAGGTGACAACACTATCGACCAAGGATTCACGAACAGTCAGCATGACAACGATAAGAAAAGTTGTAAACGTCTGGTATGAATTAAAATCTTTTTAAAAAATACTGGTTACGAATAACCATTAGCAAATGCTTAAAATTGTCCCGATTGCAAATAACCATTGTGAATTATTAAAATATTTGTTCGCTACGAATAACCTTAATCGATGACAGAAATTTAATTTTGGTTATCAGTAACAATAATTGGCAAGAATTCCTTTTTCTGGTTACGTTCCACTATTATCAATTTTTATTAACGTTACCGATAGTATTCATTTTTCTAGTAGCCAAAAGAAGTACTCGCCGTCAATTATGAATTAATTGCAACATTTTAACAGATGGCTATAATGAATACGACGAGCGCGCGATAATGAGTGACCCGTAGTATCAAAGGAGTTAAAAAGAATCGAACCAAAGTCACTTTATTAAAAATTCTGTTGTGCTACCAAAACCAAAACCTCTTTAAATAACACCGCACATATGTAAATATAAGAAATAAATATCCGTGAAAATATTTTAGAAAGAAAAATGCATTTTGTTCGTTCTCCCAATCCCTAGTCTCCACAAAGTCGAAGTATATTCCGTTCATATGGCACAGATAGTTTTTTCAATTATTTTATCAGCCGGAGACAGATCAGATTTGTACATGACTCTTCTTCGTATTTACATTGCGAATAAAATTCCGTAAGAATGCCCTAAGGAAATTTCATGACGTTAAATATGCTCTTCAAATATAGTTGTCCCCCTGATGAACGCAGTGAATATTATTTGTTGCTAATAAATATGATTATGTGAGACACGCTTCCGACCTTGTAATCAGGATCAGAAGAGAGCGGTTTTAATAGATAATTTAAGATTAAATTACTTCGCTTTCGCGTCGTTGTGCAGTACTCTCGCGATAAGAGCTGTCCTTAGACTGTTCGGTTTATCGGGACCGAAACTACTCGACACCGAAACCTAAACGGTCACCAAAAGGACATCAGCATTCGGTTACGTGCTAACATTTCGGATGTTTATGTATACATACGCTCCTAGACGCTCTTAAAGTTTAGTCATCTACCTACTAGACATGCTGTATATTTGTTAAAAAAAATGATATCCATTGAACAGTTTGTGTTGAACCATCTGATTGGAGTGAGGCGGCCTGAAGAACATTTGGGCAGCATTTGGCCATGGACAATGCCAGGCACTCTTTCTCGAAATAGTGTCCTGCACGTGGTTAGAAAATAGCTAGAGAAAGGACTCGAAATTTATGATCCCGATCAGGGGGGTCTTCAAAGTGGCCACATCAGGGTATGCCATGGCGACGCATTTCCAAAAGGGTATCGTATGGCTACCAGACATCGGGAATTTTCTCCAGGATTCGAGGAAGTCTGTGCCGACCTGGAAAAACGAACCTTTGGGAAATGCTGTCCTAAAGTCAGCCAATCCGGGCTCAGCATTCCAAGTGCATCCCTACCTAGGTTTCGACACAGGAAAGGGAAGAAAGTGCATTGCGAATGCAACTTTCCACGTTTTTTAGATCAGACTCAACTAGGACTTCGAACCATTCGGATGTTTTGTCTCCACACTGGGACTTAGTGCGTAACCCGAACACGCGATTGTACCGCGAATTCACACCGACTAATTGTATTTTCTCTATCCGTTGTTATTAGTACAATAAATTGTTATTGTTGTTTTTATTTAAACTCGTGCGTGGTGCAAATTCAACGAACCCTGAATTTACCCGCCAGGAACTTAACTCAGCGCTCATTTCTAAACGGCGCAAACAGTTTGATAAGAAAATTTTACCCTAGACAACGAATATACCGGATCGATTGGGTTCAAGAATATGAATAGCAGAATGTGAGAATTCACCACAAAAGGTAGAAGGCTAGTTAGGATCGAGGAAAGCGTCTACCTTGTATGGATGAACGATCGAGAAACTAGACACGCGACTTTCTGGTGTCTCTTTTAGCCACGAGATCTCTAAGAATCTACTTACGCTTGTTTTCTCATGACGAAGAGTCCCAAAATGGTAAATGACATCTACCAGTGGGGAACAGCGGATAGAAGTTAAAAATACGATGCTCTTATACGATTTAATCGATATTAAACCGATTTAAATTAAGAATCCAGAATTCCAAAAAAATCTCGGTTTGCTTTACCATGTTCTTTTACATAATTGGAATGTTTTAATGTTTTTGAGATGATTAAAGAATACAATTCTACGGCAGTGAATTCAAGATCGGTACAAAGTTAAAATCCTTGTCTCTCGGTACAACTTGTCGTATTTTATTGCTGATCTGCAGCATTGTATGCCTTTACATAATCGTAAGTTGTGTACAAAGGTAATGCCGAGCATTAATCTCGTAACTTATCTCTCTCCCCAAGTTATCCAGCTACAATCAACGTGGTTCGCCGTGTCGTAATTATTTCACTACCCAACCCGGCTTAAACACAATTGAAGCAGGTAATCTAGATAAGAATGAGCGATATTAAAATAAATTTCTATTTGTTCCTGAAAAACGAGTTTTTTTTTTTCTTCCAATCACATCCCGACACGGATGAAATTAAATCGATAACACGTATTAAAACAAGACAGTTAATAAATATACTATTCATCCTCTCCTGCATTGTTAAAAAATTTCTCCACTTTCTCACGTTTTATTTTATATTTATTCTATATTTACCATTTTATATTGCATTTTTTCAAGTTAAAAATTTAACAATAATTATATTGGTATCGTGATCAACTTTCTAATGATCGACGTTTATATGTATGTACGTATTTTAGAAATTATTTTGTAACTCGAATATTTTTCTCAAGTGTAATTCAGAAAAACTTATCCAGTCGCAGCCTCGAACGAAATAACAAATTACACTCGGAAGGACAATGCGCACTGCTTCGCCGAATGGTCAATTACAAGGTCGTAAGTCTACCTCCGAGGTACAGATTTTTCTGCACGTTTTCGAGACAACTCGCCTTCTGGAAGACGCAGTTATTCTTTGGTCATAAACGTCAACTTTTGAGCGTTACTTGAGTCAAGGTAATTGCTGACCGTTCCTATCTACATGTTAGGCATGATTTAAAAGTCTGGTCAGCTGCAATTACGAATGCTACACCGATACCCGTACTTCTAGAAATTACGACAGAGCTCCTCGGAACACGTGAAATAAATATCATTCTACGTCGAGTAAAATTAAAGAGATAAATTAAAATAAATTACCGACAATAAATGTCAATAATCTCAATTTGATACGATCTTTCGAAATCGGTAAAATGATTCTCTTTAATTTATAAAAATATGAACATTGTAGCCTATCACCGCAATTTCTCCCAGAAGCCGCTTTCCGTTAAATAAACTTCATTATCTCGAGTTAAAAGTACGAGAATCGTAACATGTGTAATTCCAGACTAATCGACCTCGGAGAATCATGTTTAAAAATAATTAAACGTCTTACGCCGCGAATCCCCCCCCCCTCCCCCCGTCGATTTCGTGCAGTTGCGGACAACCTCAAAACTGATATTAAAATAAAAACTATCATAAATAATGGAAAATTGATTATCCAAGATTAATAGATACGCAAGCTCGCCGTCACGACTAATCAGCCGAGATGTAAAATTTTCCGGAAATGCGACAAAACCCTACCTCTGTTCAGAAGCAGTGTTCTGATGACTTTGATGTAGATCCGGCCGTACTTCGTCCTGGCGACGTGGAAAAGGAAGTCCGAGAGGTCGCCGTCTCCCTCGTGGATGTCGGTTTCTGCCAGGACCTCTCGAAGAGCGTCCTCTCGTTCCTCGGGGGTGCTTTCATCGGGAGGATACATCCTCCCCTCGAGATAGTCGACGACCCCATGATCCTCCCACAATTCGGGATCACTCTCCTCGTCCCTGCCACCTCGCCAGGTGCCATCCTTCCTAGAGGACGTCCCAGGACTCTGGAACGAAGAATCCTCGGAGGCGTAGGACACGTCCAGGGCCAAGGACGAGAAGCTGGAGTCCTTGAAGACGATGGAGGAGCTCTGCGAGCGAGCCGTCCTTCCGAGGCCGTTCGGGCTCTTCTCCTGTTTCGAGAAGTGCCCAGGATCGTTGCTAGTCATGACATAGCTTCGATCGGCTGATTTTGGGGGAGTCCGATGTTCTTAATCCTTTAATCACTTTTTATTTCCTTGTAAGTCGGATTTCGGAAGACCCAAGTGGAGGTTCCTATTCTGGACCACGAAGAGCTGGGTCAAGCTCCTGGAAGTCCTGGATTTTGGCTCGGTCTCTTCTCGAAGAGACTCCTGGAAGCGACTATCGGTTTCACAGTCATGGGTTTTAGTCCGTTGGGGATTTGCTGAACTTAGGAAGAGTTTCCGGTTTCGCTTATAAATTAATTGTGGCTACTGTAAGTTCTGGACCTTTCCTAACCGAGGAGTTTTGGCTCTCGGATGCCGAAGAGTCCTACGTTCTAGTTCACTAGGAAGTACTTGGCTTCGTGGAAGGATTTTGGTGCGTCGGGGTCCTTAATCTCCCAATGGTCGTTTGTTTCGTTAATAAATCGGATTTAGCGTCTCCTCACTTATCATCCGGACTCCTCAACGAAATATTGGTACAAAATGCGCTTTCAAGAATCGTAGATTTTCTTAGCGATCTTCAAGGTGGATAAGTAAACGTTACGACTCTTCAGGGTGAGCTCGAGAGGCCGCCGGCTAAGAAGCGGCATTTTAGACACTCCTGCAAAAGAGAACACACCCAGGTGTGTTCCCAGACACACATCTTCGTGTTTTTGCGCGCTTTTTACCGAGGAAAGGTATGTCTTCAAGGATGACGAGGAACACCTCGAAGCGTATACTCTTCGAAGCGTTTACCGAGTCCTTCAGGGGGCTCTTCAATTTTCACGAGTATTTAACTCCTTCGTAGTCTCTCTTCCCCCTAAAGAGAGCGATTGCGGAAATAAGGAAAGGCATCTCAGTCGTCGGGATTAAAAGGTGTCACATCTTCTCACCGTTTCCAGTCCACACTTCAGCTTTCATGTCGGTGCACTTAATTACTTAACGGTACTCCGTCATGTTACAATTTCGATCACTTTCCGGTACTCCTCCCTGATGGTCACTTCGAGTCGATACCGCCTTCGCTTACAAATCTACAAATGAGGAGGGAACCTTCGCGATAATAAAATCTCACCAATTCTTCAACGTGTCGGTAATTAGCACTTCGTCGTGGACGTCGACGCGGACGAAAATATATGTTTCATAAAAATGCACCTAGACCCAGAAATCCAGCATGGACAAGCAGAACTTGTTTTTCAAAATGTTTACAAAAAAAATCTATATATACATGTGCCCATGGTTATGAAAGTGAACTCAGGAAGAATCTATAACGTATGAATTTATCCCATACGTGGCATATCCATGTTAATTACGATAACGTGACGTTAGTTCGATATCAAAAAATAACTCGAGTTACTTTCATAACCATCGACACATGTACACCTTTTCCTAACTCGAAGAGGAAGTCAATTGAAACCAGCAAAACCTGATCGTCGAATCCCAGTTTCCGCTCCGTTTCATTTTATAAGAACAGTTATCGATAAAAAGGACTCTAATCGTTATCAGCGCCAGAATAAAGTGCCGTGCATCGAGGCAATCAGCGATACACGAATTTTTGGCGGTTTATTTAAGGTGATATGAGAGGGTTATTCTATATATATAAAACGTCAAAATATTTATAAAACTTTTCTCCAAACTGGGTGCACCGAATATTTGATACTTTAGCACGTGACAATTACGGCTCTAAGAAAAAACGCGACGCTCGTAAAATTTGTTTTTGCAAAAAAAAATTTTTATTTATCCTACATTAGAACCAAGATCACATTTTCCACAAAAAAAAATGAAATTTAACGAACATCGCGCGTTCTTCCTTAGAGTCTTCACGAACGCGTACTGAAGTTTCAAATGATTGAGTGCATTCATTTGGAGAAAAAGTTGTATAAATGTCTTGACGTTTCATATATACAGAATGACCACTTCATATCACCTTAAATCTCTATTTAAGGTGAAGTGAAACACCCTTCAAATCAGTCGATATGAATACAACACTTTTTTTTTAAGGGTATTACACCAAACTGTCCGAAACACATCACTCCTGATCGTCTAAGAATTGTCCTGACACATTTCAAAATTTGGATTTAAAAAAAAAATGTTTAACTCAGTCCAGACCAGAAACAAAATGGCGTCGAGCTCTCACATTTCGATCAATATACAATTATCGAAGGCTGTAATATGAGAATCGAAAGGGTCAGGACAATTTTACGACAACTTAGAACACTGTGGTAATAGATAAACTCGCATTTGAACGGGATAAAGGCAAAAAAAGTGTTGTATGCGCCTCTATGCTAAAACGATGGAAATACGAGGTTTTGGAGTGAATATTTAATTGGCCTGGAAATCACAGATGGCGCAGGGGGTCCCTCTGCAGTCAACTAGGGCCCCAGAAAGCATGAATCCAGAGGATTTCTGGAATTTGACTTCGATTTCTTTATAATTATTGTACGAAAACGACAGATAGAGTTTGCCATTTCGTACAATACCCAATATAATTTGACACAACTGTCAATATAAAATCGAATGTCGGCAACGTAGGTATTTAGAAAAATCTTCTTTATCGACGTCGATCAAGTTCCTCGACGTGTTTCACTTCACCTTAAATCGATCGTGCTTTCGAGCATCGCGCTGGACCACCGATTTCAATATTTGCGACTTTCAAGGTTGAGATATGCAGAGATCATTATGGGGAGAAAAAATGGAAGCTGGAGCGTGGATAAGCCACTTCGACCGGAAAGACAACTTCAGAGGACAGGAGTAAAGAACGGGTTTATCGATGCAGGACATCTTGGGTCCGCAGGCGAGCATGACCGAGTCCGGGCTGGAATCTCATTGCGGACATTCTTGCACCAGTCGTCATCCTGACCTCTCCTTACGCAAAGTACATCACGCACATGTGCCTTTCCCAAGCACACCTCTACTGTCACCGACAGGTCTGACATTGCGACTTTCTGATAGACGTGACTCGGAATCGCATCCGACATAGCCTTTACTCCTTCTTACATCCCGTTTAGACGCGGACAAAATGTTTCCCGATAAGCAATTCGATCCCGAGGTATCGATACCACACCCAATGATCGATAATACGACCTAAGCGCGATAAACTAGAAATATCGAAAGTAAGCGTAATTTGTGCACACGTCGAGTAAATCAAATGTTCATCTTGTATGAAGATAAGGTTGAAAAACATGCGTTTTGAAGTTTGAAACTTAGAAACGAGATTTAGTGGAGGATGGTAAGATGTAATCGATGATATCCATTTTATGTTTCCATTGTAATAGAAAAGTAACGGTCGCCTCAATCGCTCGACGAACGTTCAAACATTTATGTGTAAATATAGTTTAAATGTGCAAAATTAACGGTGAATTAAAATAGGTAATTTATGCATCAATTTAGGGTGAAAATACCAAGTGCGATGCACTTCCAAAAGAGAACAATTCTAAAATGCAAAGTGTGGCGAACGGACGGACTCTTTCCGGTACTACACAGATGGATTACAAGAATAGGAAAAAAAGGACAATCAATTAATGAATTCTTCATCGCCTCAATTGTGACAGCGCACTTCTATCACGGTAATAAACGATTCCGAAACTATAAATCTTCGATTAACGGAAAAGTCGAGAAAGTCATTCCCCAGAAAAGTCAACCATGCGATTAAAAAGGAAAGTCGATTAATTATTAATTACGCTTTTTCATGCTTAGCGGGGTCGGGCTCGACTGGTTACATCCATTTTGAATAATTTTGTCACGGCAAGGGATTCCCTCCCAATTTGCGATTCCTCGGCTGAAATAAAATCTTAAGGCTTTCTATCGCGATTTTTAACGGATCTCGTGTAGACGATAAGTCGATCATGCGGTCAAAAAAGAAACTCAATTAACTGGCGCTTATGCAACATCCTGCATATTCCAGTTGCGCAAGCCAAATGTAGGGAATGTCGGCCCAGTTGGCCGCCTTCGGATCGAGGCGCTCTTCATTTTTACGCGTTTCCTCGATTTCTCATTTTTTTCGACCATCGAATTACTGTTACTTCCTCGAGGAGACTGCACGGTTCTGCGATCAGGATGATCGTTCTCGCGATTCGCCGCGAATACGTGCGAATCTTCCGTTGCATCCGACTTCTTCTCGGGGTTTACTGTTAGATTAAATCACGCGAAGAAATCACGACGGAACCGACGAAGAACCGCCGTTACCTCGATACAATCTTTCCCGACATTTTCAATTAATTTCAAGAAAATTAGCCTCATAATAAAAAAAAAAAACTGCTAAGTATGACCAAACAAAATTCCGTCAAAATATTCACCGTTACGATTTAGCATACAATATCTGGCCAAAATTTGTACGTGGATAGGTAAAAAGTTTCCCAATGATAAGATTATTTTGAAGTTTGAAAAAAATCAGAATTAATTTCTTAACGCTAACCGTACCGGGACCGATCAAATGACCGGTTTCAAAGTCTGATTTAAAATTGTGCATTTGTTATTTTTTTTGTTCATCTAATTTTACGTAAATTCTTATATTATCTGATTAATCAATTTGCCGGTTTTTTTATATTTTCATTGCTTCTTTTTTTACTGCGAAAAATTCATCACCTGGCTTGCTTCCCGCGACCGGTTATTTGACCGGTCGACGAATGTACATCTTTTTCTAAAGTTCTATGTCTGGAATCTTACCTCTGAACTCAAGTAAGATCTAAAAGTCTATAGTTGTATGCATCTAAATGCAGGATCACTTTGAAATTCACAGAGTGCAGATCGAATAGTCACAGAGTAACCAAATAGGACAAAGGGTGATCGAATCTAATAATATTCGGTACATTGGTTTTGTAAAAAAATATAAAAAATATATAATTACTTTACACTACATCAGTTATGTTGTGCACCATTTCCTCCAAGAAATTGACACTTCCTTTAATGAAAACAAAGTCTATTTCGTAGCCGGTTATTTGACTGGTTACGGCATGGTTAAATACATGTGAAGTGCCGGTACGGTTAGTATTAATGAGTGCGTTAATGTTAAAGTATGATATTATAATTTTAAGACAAATATGGAGATTACGTATAAAATATGAGAGCATTTAAATTTCTACTTTGACCCTTCTAGCGAAGTAGACGAAATTTGTCAAGACTTTTGCACATTGTACAACACATATGTTTTAATACGTACATACGTTTACTTTCATTGTGAATCGTTCCATTTTTACAAATTGATGAACTTTTACCTGTCATTTGTCAAATATTGAGGTTCATGCTTAGACCCTTCAAAGATAGCGCGAAATTTAGAATGATGGTTACTCTTGGGAAACCCTTTATTAGTAAATTTTATTGTGCCGTTTAAATTCTATTGTCTCTAACTGGTACTTTACGAAGTTTTTAATCCTAGTGCTTGCCACTTAGGAAATTTAATAATTATAAAAAAAATTCGCGTTGAGAAAAATAAAGGCGTCATTAGTGTCATCGTCCCGTAATGAGGTTTCCCTCGCAGAATTTTCCAACCATTCTTTTCTTCCATAACGGATTCGTTAAAGTCAGGCACCGCAATCATTAAGCACAATTTCATAGAGTTCCGAGGTAATGTCAGTTTCTCCATATGCATATTAGGCACGTGAAAGGGGGGAAAGTGATATTTACTCGGACCAATGTCGCTTAAGTACCCGTGACGAGATTGTTTGGGGGTAAAAAATTGTTACGCTTCGTATCGTTATCACAATCCTAATGCAGCCACGACTATTTATACGGTTTGTGTGCCGTAAATACCGATTAACGTCATTCAACAGTATTTCTATGCCATATTTTTAGAAAATACTTATGATAAAAAGACCACATCGTTATCACAAGTCTAATGCACTTTGCTATTTATGCAGTTTGTACGTTTCAAGTACCGATGAACGTCATTCAACGTTATTAAGAAGCGTTAACATTTTTAGGTGGACGTTCATGTCGGAGAAAGGAAATTAGAGAGGAAACAGATTTCCATCCGTCGGCTTTAAAATCTGCAGAATAAGCTGATAAAATGGAGAAGGGAAAGACCGTGGCAAAAGAGGATTAGCACGATAATCTAATAAAAAATATATTATCGTAGATGCCATTTAGCGTCGAAGATTAAAGTATCACTCCCATGTGGAGCAAGTTTTCAACTTCGATAAGGATGTTTTATTCCATTCTAACCGTTTTCATGGTAGAATAACCTATTCGATTAGAAATTATTCGAACAGATTTATGAAACCAGTTTGATGTTTAAACGCGACGGTAAAGGGAAGTGCATAATCCCATGACATTAATCGATGGATAAATCGTTAAAATCTCCACTTAAGATCAGGGATAATGATTACCGGTTTAAAGGGCAAGGTGCTTGAAACCGGAAGAAATTCCAAAATCATTTTCTCTTCAGTCCGCAGACAACGTTAACTGGTGAAACGTACTTATTAAATGTACAAGCAAGAAATTCGATGATTAATCTCCCCTTCTCTTACGGAAGATGCAGTTAAAATTGATTTGAAAAATTCCGGAGTAATTCTCACACCTTCAATTAGGTAAATACGAAGGTATTTAACTATTGCTGCCCGCGGGACAATTAGACAAAGTGAAACAAAGCGTTCGGAGCATTGTTCCCAGCCGACTTCAGAAGATCCATGGAATGAGATGGCACTTCGAGCTCGAGCCGCATCGGTACCTCGAAACAATGCCACTCATACCGTGGATTCTCAGCTACAAGAGATGAAAGTCTTTCGAATCCTTCGGAAAAAAACATGCTTTAGCGCATAACAGAGGCCCGTCTAAAATGAAAGGCAATTCAAACAAATAAGAAATTAAAGAATGCGTCAATAAAATCATCGTGCATTTTCAGCACTTAAAAATGTTCCCAGAACGTATTTATATAAAATATACTATGTACATACGTACAAAATGCATTTAATATGCTTTAGCGCATAATAGAGGCCCGTCTAAAACGGAAGGCGATTGAAACAGAAAAGAAATTAAAAAAGGAGCCCATAAAATTATTCTGCATTTTGTGCGGTTAAAAATGTTCCCAGATCATATGTATATGAAATATATTATTACGTGTATATGTACAAAATGCATTATATATGACATTTAACGTCCATTACTTATGCCATTAACGTTTAGCCGATTGAATTTAAATGTATGAATATTTACAGGTGAGCATAAATAGAGTATGTTTTCTTTACGTGATATAAAATTTGATTCGTTATTCTTCTTTTATAAATTATCGGCGGAGTGTCAGTCTACGCTCTCTAAAAATGATTATGAGTAGCAATTATTTCTGGTTTGCGAATTAACATGTAAATGTTTTTGAACGGAACACCTTCGATTCCGATAATGAATACAGGAAGGTGAGCTTTCTTCGATCGACCTAAGTATATAAAAATGCAAATCTGCCGGCATGATGTTGCTCGAATGAACCGATTAACCTGTTTATTGCTACAGATTATACTTTCTCTTGGTAAAAGTAATATCGGGGCGGATAACACCTTGAAAGGTATCGGCAATACCGTGGTGAGATGAGATAAATGACACTGCAAGAACATCGAGTCGAAGGGACCCCATTTCTCCTGAGACCGGTCTGCATGACACCAAACAATGTATTTAAAAGTAATGTCCAGCCTTCAGCGATTCGACACATCCGGGTTTCTTTTTTACCAACATGCTCTTCGTGAAATTGCGGATAAAAAAGACCTCACTTCGAAACCCTGCACGACTAGTAATTTTCGAGATATTCAACGATGAACATGGACCAAGAAAATGCTTTCAAAAGTCTCATCTGCCGAACTTTTCACATCATTGTTCAAACGTACCGTTAAATATCTTGAAAGTAAACCTTCAAAAGTGTAACGAATAATCTAGATTGAATTTTATGCAACGATTCTGTTATGAATATCAAATTTACGAGTCTTGAATCACTCGGTAGACAATTCAGTCATAAAGTTATCTCGACGAGTTAAGGTGAAGTGAAACACGTCGAGGAACTTGATAGACGTCGGTAAAGAAGATTTTTCTAAAGACCTACGTTGCTGACGTTCGATTTTATATTGACAGTTGTGTCAAATTATATTGGGTATTGTATGAAATGGCATACTCTATCTGTCATTTTCGTACAATAATTATAAAGAAATCGAAGTCAAATTCCAGAAATCCTCTGGATTCATGCTTTCTGGGGCCCTAATTGACTGCAGAGGGACCCCCTGTGCCATCTCTGATTTCCAGGTCAATTAAATTTTCACTCCGAGACCTCGTATTACCATCGTTTTAGCATAGAAGCGCATACAACACTTTTTTTTGCCTTTATCCCGTTCAAATGCGAATTTATCGATTACCAAAGTGTTCTAAGTTGCCGTAAAATTGTCCTGACTCTTTTAATTCTCATATCAGAGCCTTCAATGATTGTTTATCGATCGAAATATGAGAGCTCGGCGCCATTTTGGTTCTGGTCTAGACTAAGTTAACCAATTTTTTTTATAAATCAAAATTTTTTATGTGTCAGGACAATTCTTAGACGATTACGAGTCATGTGTCAAAG
The DNA here is from genome assembly GCF_000612105.2 of Orussus abietinus. Taxonomy (NCBI): domain Eukaryota; kingdom Metazoa; phylum Arthropoda; class Insecta; order Hymenoptera; family Orussidae; genus Orussus; species Orussus abietinus. The sequence continues at coordinate 175,926 of NW_019394482.1, forward strand.
TTTCGGACAGTTTAGTCGAATACCCTTTAAAAAAAAGTGTTTTATTTGAATCGACTGATTTGAGGGGGTTTCACTTTACCTTAAGATCTCTCGGGGAGGCATTAATCAATACGTCCTAATTTCGGATAAAAATCTCGGAATGAGAGTCTGATTAGATTGAATCAGATTCCCTCCTGACCAAGCGCTATCTACTTTATTAATCTGGATGAACATGTTTTTTCGAATCGATTCCGAAAACAATGGACCGACGATAGGGACTTGATTCGGTGGCAAAAACCAAGGTGGAGGCACGTCCTGGCACCTCCTTTTACGAGGACAATGCCATCTCTTGCAGGCTACGAGAGAATCTCATGACTTTCGATCGACACCGGATGTTGGCAATTAGAGTCCTTGCAGAAGACGGCTCGTTGTGTTATTCAAAAGAGAAAGGAAAAAAAGTAAAGCATAAGTAACTTGTAACCTCTCAGATTCAAAACCATTTTCGAAATCAAAATTTAGATCTACCGAAAATATAATTGCGGAAATATACGTCCTTATCAACTTTATCCCAGATAGTGCGTTCCAGTTTCGAATCAGGTACAAACATGCAATCTTTGTGCCATACTAGGAACTTTCTGTCATTATCGGGACAAAAATAAATTCTATAGCATAGTAAGTTAATAAATGATGGATGTTAACTAGTGATGGCTACTTCAGATATATAAAAAAAAAATTGTTATTTTCATTTCATCAAAATTAGTATTCAAGGTCGTTTTTCCTATCTCCATGTTCTGTCGCATTATTGAAAAAAGGGAAAATAAGTAAGTCATACAATTCTACCCGGAAGGATTGGCAATTTTAGTAAATTGCAAATATTGATAAAGTGAAAATAAAAGCCAGAGAGCCTGATATGAATTCTGTCATAATTCAAAGACCTTTAAAGCTATTTCTCGACAGCCCATATTTTTTTTAATTAGATCGTATCTACACTGTTAAAAAATGTATAAAATTCATACACTTTTAGTACATAAGGTTGCAGTAAAATTATAAATTTGATGTCTTAATAGGGAATTAGTATATATTTATTATAACATTCTAAGTAAATTTACAATTTTATAACACCGTGTTGTAATTTTGTGAAATTGCGGAGAAAAAGTATAAATTTGATATTTGAAAATCATTTAATACGCATTGTTGGCAAATTTTTAGATGAGTTTTTAATTTTATGATCGTTTACATAAGTTTATTTTTAAACAAATTTAATCGAGAGATGATAAGTATCGGTGGTATTGGCGGTGAAGCATTGTAGCGACATTTTTGAGTCCGAGAAATATTTAAATAATATTTAAACAAATTCTTACAAACAATAGAAAACTCCGGTAGCATCATGGACAACGTACCTGTTACTTTTCCATGAGTTCCGGGTTCGACACCCCAATAATTGTACAAAGATTTTTTTCGGCGTTTAAGGTAGAGCTGTCTCTAAGATCGTCCTCGAATGTGCCCGGAACATATGTCAAATTTGTTTGCAGAAAAAAAGTTCAATATTAAGTACCGATCAACACAAATTTATAACATATATTATAAATTTATTACACATACGTACTATATTTATAATATATGTTATACATTTTATTTGAAAATATGTTATAAAATTACTATACCATGTCTGCATAAAACTTCCAACCAAAATGTTATAAAATTATAATATTTTTTTTAACAGTGTACGGTTGACATGCGGCAACTCGTGAGGCAACCGGAGTACGAAGTTTCAGGGAAATTATACAAAAATTGGGTTAGGTCAGGGTAAATTACGAAGTTAGGAAATACAATTTATGCCATAATTCGAGGCCCCTCGAAGTTGTCTCACGGGAGCCCTCTGTTATTAAAATTAGCCCATATTTGCGATAAGCGTGCGGCAATACCCAAAGCTGCGAACGGAGTACAAACTTCGTATAAGACTAACTATACAAAAGTTAAGGCCAAAGCTGGTTAGCAAATGACTCCCAAATGCACTCCGGAGTGCAGTCAGAGCAGTAGAATATTCAGAGTATTTCGAACCCAGAAATATCCTCAATACCAATTCCCATATATTTTATACGTTATTTCTATATACCTACAGGAAAAGTATATCGGTCGTTAAAATATAACAACGTGATGTAGATCAAAAAAACTTAAAAATTCACAGGTAAATTAACTAAATCGGTAACAATCTAAATTTGGCATGTCAATGTAATATACAAGGAGTATACGTAAAACGTAAACAATAACAAATATCTCCCTTTAAAAACAACAAACTTCATAAGAACTTATAATTGGTCACGCGTCGTCAAAGTCGGTTTCGAGGGATTCGAAGATGGTTTTCGAAGAATAATAAAACCTTCCAAAAATTCGGTCAAAAATCAAATTAACTGCAGATCTTAAGGCAATGACTTAAAATTCCAGGGTCAGCCGCGAAGCTCTTTCAAGGATAATGTCACATCACGCTCGTAACTAGCATTTTTCCCGAGACGTGCAATTTTCAAGCGAAACTACCACCCCGCACACTATACGAACGAAAACCACCATCTGCAGGATACAGCCGGTAAATAGGATCGTAAAAAGGTGAAATACCAGAATAACCGTCCGTTTACACGTCGACCCGTGCCCAGTTAAGGTGCAAAGTCAATCTTTAAGAGGTTATCCAACTGCAAATTTCAAGAAAAATATATAAAAAATCTACACCGGAGGGTCTTATTTACGAAATAGATAGAGCAGGATTAATAACACACCAAACAATGAGAATTAAGTGGTATAAGTCAGAGACCTGTGCGGTCCAATAAAGTTAATAGAATAAAAAAAAAAGATGAAAGCGTTTAGCTATACGAATAGTTGTGTCGCCAATAAGGCAATGAAGATTATGAATTAGACTAAATAGAAGTTAGAGTGAAATGTAATGTTTGTATGATTGTGGGGTGAAATGAGAAGTATTTAGATTAAATGACAGCTCGATAGGTGATATCGTTTATGCGTGGTTGAGAGTTCGTCAAGTGCGAGCGGCCGTATGACTCAGTGAGTGAGAATTTTGACGCACAAAGAAATGTATTGATGAGTGTGGGAATGAGAGAGTGAGGAATATGAATTTAGAGAAAGAAATTAGAGTGAGGCCGGATGAGAACGATCGAATGGGAGTTAGTTCTGATTGAGGAGAGCTCGAGCGAAGTCGGAGGAAAATCGAGTCCCTTTTTCTGAGATCTTTAAGACGTACTCTTCAATGTATTCAATTTCTTTATATTAATTTTTTAATTAATAAATCAACCGTTCATGTTAATCCTGACACTTGAAATTTTTATCCTACATAAGTGAGTTGTTAAATTATAAGGTTTTATGAAAGAGAGATTCTATATATATAAAACGTTGAAATATTTATGAAACTTTTCTCCAAAAGAGGATGGACCGAATCATTTGAAACTTCGGTACGTGATGATCAAGGCTCTAAGGAAGAACGCGATGTCCGTGAAATTTCATTTTTCAATAAAAAATATTTTTAATCTATCCTAGACTAGAACCAAGAACACATTTTTTCGTGAAAAATTAAATTTTACAAGCAACGCGTTCTTCCTTAGAGCCTTCATAATCACGTACTGAAGTTTCAAATGATTCTGTGTACCCAGTTTGGAGAAATGTTTTATCAATATTTTGACATTTTATATATACAGAATGACCCTTTCATATCCCCTTAAATAAATTTTTCTAGAGACTGTTTTCTAAACGGTGAGTAAAATTTTTCGAGCTAATTATCCAATGGCAGTAAATAATGTACAGTTGTCGTTATGACATTAGGATCGGTATTGACCGACGCTTTCTCGAATACCAATATAATTCTACAAAATAAAAATAAATACATATGTTTTGGTAAAAACGGTAAATAATTATTAAACATTTGTCTTTCCGTGAATCCCTAAACTATAAACGGCTCGGACAATGATTGAAAGTATACTACAATTATTGCTAGAACGTGTTCTTTTCCGTTTCACGTATTCCTACATAATGCAACAATTGCACCCCAACTGTGACCGTTTACAAGAAATGAAGAGTACCACGAATATACCGCCGAATAAACACATTTGCATTATTTTCTCCTATCTTGAAAGATAACGATACGCTTAGAAAAAAAAGTGTCAAACAGCAAAGTAATTGCCGTTTTACATATTTGTAAATCTGTAACTACGGACGCTAATTTCTTTTTAGACCCTCGGTAGACAAATCCCTTAACCGCAACTTCGATCGATCGATTTCCAGGCCGATCGGCTTATCGATCGACGCGATAGCAGACTGGTGCACGTTCGATAAGCGAGATAACTTCTTCTTATTACGAGGCCGTGAAAACGTGCACTTAAGACGGTGCAACGATAATATGCAACGCGTTCCTTCACGGTCGTCGGAGCGCAAATAAATGCCTAATCGTCATTCCTCGGCCCACGAAGGAGCCCTATTAATAGGGGGGACCATGAGAAAATCGATGGTGACCACCTTTCGGAAGCCAAGGTTATTTCCGTACCGGGGATATGCCCTCGTCACTCCTGTTTCTTCGACTATTTAAAGTCCGGGGGTCGTCCTTTGAAGATGGTCCAAGTCGCAGCCGAGAACGAGCCGAGTTAAACTCCGAGTCCAAGGTGGTCCTAGGGATAATTTGTGGAAAATGAGTGCGGAGTCCATTTGCAACGCGCTGATGGGGTGCCCGAGAATGCCTCCTGGTCGGAGGGGAAATTCTGTTTGCCGACCATCGAAATTCCGTCTGCAAGGTGGGTACCCTCGAGGGCCTCGCATCCCCAAGAGAAGACTGCAAACGCGCAGCGGTCAGAAATAGAAAGAAAATTTTGCATATTAACCGCGAAAGGGTCGGCCGGAAATATGCACCAAGAGGAAGTATTCCGTTCCCGAATGACTCGCAATCGAGTCCGGAAATGAGATCTCGAAGCCTCGAAAAGTCTTTCCGCAACACGCGAGTCTAGGATCGGTATCGGATATGAAGAGCTCGTCACGAAATCCATGTCTACTCGAACCGGAGTAATTAGACTAATGGGCACGTAATATCAGGACCTACATACCCTCGTTAGCAAAAAAAAAAGGATAAAAAAAAACGCAAAAAATCAACGGCTACTTACACTCCGGAAGTCGCTTTGTACGTCTATACTGGAGCACCGGGACACAAGGGAAAGGCGCGAAAATCGTGTCCATTTTATTAATATCGTTCAAATATCTCCGCCATGAGCTTCCGATGCTTCGACAGCCGTACGGTTTCGACTGAGGGATTGAATTGTCAGTGGCCTCGTATATACATGGCGCTTGTTCTGGATCAAGCTACAACTAGCACATGAGAGAATCCCAAATCACTAGAAAAAAAAAAAAAATAGATTTCGTCCAGAAACGCCCCAGGACACGAGTAATAATATTTATGCATATCTCGGTATATACAACGAACATAATGTTTACATAGAATGTCCGCCACGACCTACATCGAGGAGGTATAATTAAAACCGATCGATATAAATAGAACTAAATGAATAAGGACGTAAATAAACGAACGAAACGATGGTTAAAGGATTTGACTAATTGAGCCCATAATTATGAAAGTGGTCTAAGTCAAAATTAAAAAAAAAATGAGTTTATCAATTATTTCACCCCACATTATTTTAAACTAAATTAATTCAATGTAATTTTTACTATATTGTCAAAAATGAACCACTCAAGAGTGGTTATAATTCCAACATTATATGGAATTCATTTAGTGTTAATTATGAAAGTGCTTTAAGTAAAAAATTTAAAGAAATTATATAAACATAACCTTAAAATGGCACGTGGCCCTCTTTGGCGCGTTTTTGAATTACACGATAAGTCGACAAATGACAATTAAACGATAACAGAAACGACAATACTTTCCAGTCTACCTAACAATATATGGAATTCATTTAGTTCTATTTTGAAAGTGCATTAATTCAATTGGGCTCTTCCGAACTAATTATTGGCGGAAAAATAATTTGTATATTTTACCACTATGTCAAACGATTCAGGTAAGTTAATGACAACGTACTTATTATGTGAATATGTTAATTATTATTCGGATATGATGTGATTTGCAGATATTATACAACCACGTAATACTTCTTTAGATGATTCTAAATTCCACGTTTTGGATCTCACCTAAAAGAGGAAGACCAAAAATATACGGAAATATTAAATTACATCCATTATACCCCTCCACTAGACCAGTAACAGAAGAAAAACAAAGATATTATGTGTTTACTACCATACATCCCTCCAGTTTTTCAGGAACATTTTAAGAATCTTAAAAACTCATAACGATAAAAGCCTAAAATGATAAAAATGGATTACTTTGTAAAAATAATTAATAAATGTTCATGAATTATTTCATTAAAATTATTGTTTCTAATACAACTCGTAGTTTTTTTATTGTTTTAAGTCATTTATAGGACATTCAGTTATTTTTGAAAATGGTCTAAGTCAATTCACACTCTAAATACATTTTCGTATGAAATTCACCCAAAATTTCATATTCATAATAAATTTCCATTAATCAAGACTAATAAAATTCTAAATTAAAATGTTGCATAATATAAAAATATTTTTTAATTTATTCAAATGCAATTCATTAAATATCTTGAAAAAAGAAATATACGACTTAGACCACTTTCATAATTATGGGCACAATTAACCTTAGACTTCCTGTCTCATTTTTTTCTACCGTGTAACTTATAACTGGGGTAGACCCCCACTCCGCTTGTTTCTCGTTGACAAAAAATTTCCTATCAGCAGTAAAGGGGAACGTTAGTAGGTGAATTCCCTCGATTTTTAATAAGGAAGTTAACATTCGGTAGAACGTTCATTTTCACCCAAGCTTGATCGACGAAACAGCCATTTAAAGACCGATGAACAACAGAAATTGTCAGTTTAGGGAGCGATGTTTCATAACCTACAGGGGTGAGTTTCAACCCTATTCATCCACTGAGAGAAAAATGTCATTGAACCAACGAAATATTTTGTTAATTCAAAGAATAACTCAACTCAACTCTTTGAGAATAACTATTTGACTCGAATAAATTGTCATAATTCCGAAAAAATGTAACATTCAATTTATTCGAGTTCATTTTGTGTGAAATAATTATTCAGTTGAATTGACAAAATGTTTCTTCGACCCTATTCAAAGAAATATTTCTTTCTTTCAATGACATTTCTTCTCAGAGTATAAACAAGTATTAATAAATAATAGAGCGCTTCAAGGATCTGATAAATGGCTGAAATAATTAAGGGGTAATTCTAGATCTGATTTCGTGATCATCACGGGGCTAATAAATCGTCTTAAATTATTCTCTACAGGTGGTTATAGAATTCTCTCGTGGAGGGCCTTGTCTTGGAGACGAGTAATTCACACTTTACTTAACGCGCTGACGTGCGGAACGGCGCGTCATAAGTGAGACGGTCATTGCACGCGTAAATAGCCAGTACTTGATTTTCCTTCTAATTAAAGAAATCGACGAAAAATGAACGAGGAAATGTAGCGTAGCGCAGAGATAACGCAGTTTCGCACGACGCGGTCTCATTAATTATTAATTTACCGTAATTACTCGGTGACTTAACTCGGACCGATTTTCTTCCACGTTAAGAATCCCCGTTTAATAACGATAATAAATTTAGCATCGGTGAAATAAATCAACCAAAAATTTCGACGAATGCATTAAAGTTATATTCTCCCGCAGAGAATTTTTTTTATACAGAAATTATGATTACCTACCCTGAGAAAAAAAAAATTCCACGAACCAAAGAAATATTTTGTTCATTTGAAGAATAATTATTTGGCACAAATAAGTTGTCATAAATCCAAAGAAATGTTCCATCCAATTTATTCCAGTTTACTTAAGTCTTCTAATTAATAAAATATTTCTTTGGTACCGTTCAAAGAAATGTTTCTTTAGTTCAATGAGATTTTTCCCTCAGGGTACCGAACCTGTTCCGTCGAGAAATTATAATTTCACAATTTCTCAGAGAGAGCTTAGAATTTTCCATGTTGACTCCCGCATCATTTGTCAGCGTTCCCGTTAAAGGTAAAAATCCAAAAGTAGACATTGGATACTACCGAGATAAATAAAACGGGACAACGGTACAGCGGATTTTTCAACTAAAATGCCGATAGGCCTAACGGGAAAGGCGGATAAAACGTGCAGCGAGTTTATCATTTACGGCCCGGGGAATTAACACCGTGTTTTAACGAGGGACTATCAACGCAAAGATAGACGAGGGGTCGTTGCTTCGATTTGCCTAGAACGAGGTCGACGATTCTCGTGCCCGTCCACTCAAAGTATAACTTCGGAATGCTTAATCCGTTAAAAAAAAAAAAGGAATTAATTCACAGAGCATCGCTTTCCTCTTCCTCAGCCAAGGTTGAAAGAATTCAATTTATACAGGGCTCGTCGGGCTTCAAAATCATAAATCCTTGAGCTCTAGGCAACATTTGAAAGTGGACTAACCAGACATACGCATAAATAAATGCACGTGTTTTTTCACGATTACATAATATTCTCGTCATGAAACGCGGAATGCACGATGAACACTCTATATATAAATACGCGAGATAACGTTAATTATAAAACGTGTACAAGCGTGTACATAAAAAAAATAGTACGCCACGGGCCCAAGTATTTGCAATAGTTAACGAATCCTATACACGTTACACATACATTCCTCCATCCGCACGGAACATTTTCCTTCCATTTAACCCAATTCTCAAGGTACACCTTCCAGGCACGGAAAACATCCGAATAGGGAAAAAAAATTCGAGAGCAAGGGGTGAATGATTCCTTTCAAGCTCATCCGTCTCCACCCATTTCCATTAATCCCTTCGGGTCGTTCCAAAAAGAGAACCTAACCTCGACATTGAATCATCGACCGCCATTGAAACGTTAACGAACACTCTCCGCATCGTCCGTATTCCCTTTCTCACCGCGATTCATCCGGCGGTATCGCTAATGAACTCGTCCGCAGCTCCCTCGCCGGTAAATCGCTTGCGGGCGACCAACCACGCGGCGACGTAACCTCAAGGCGCAGCGAGCCGAGTCATCGGAACGTCGAACACGCGAGGACCAATCGGCGAGCCGCATTCCGCCGCGCGATCCGTCCACGACCAAGTGCGCCGCGAGTCTGTTTTACCGACGCATCTCGACCCTCGAGCGCGAGGGTCGGTCCTCGTCCGACGAGGGCGGACGAGGAGGTGAAAAGGGGAGGCACAATCCGTAGGGTCGCGCGAAGACGGTCGAGGAGGACGGACACACCTTTCGGGGCAGACGCACCACAAGGGCCTTCCTCCGTATCGCGCGCCGGACGGAAATCCACTGGTCGGCCGGGAGATTGTGGAATGCGCGGAGACCGGCGCAAATGCGGCGCGCCGTAGCGCGAGCGGGGCGGCCGAGCGGGGCCGAGAGGGGCCGAAGGCGCCCGAACGCAGCCGCCCGGGACGCGTCGCCGGACATGCGGCAAGTGGCCTCTGCCTTCCCGACTGCGCCACCCTGCGACGTCAACGTACGTCGGAGTCTGGCACGAATTCGGGGCTACGTGCGGCTCGAAACAATCGAACGGCGGGGTCAAAGATATAGTCTGCCTCCGGCGGATAAAAAACTAGGTTTCGGATGTGGAAGTTCGAGCACGGGAACATCGGTCAGGAATAATTTCGGTGGGATGAGACACGCGATTTTAAATGGGGGGGGGGGATATCTATAGGTTGAAGCGCGTTAGACTGGACGTTAGACCGGATTGGGCCAAAAAAATAGTAGTTTCATCCGGGCCGGTTATGCCGGATTAAGATGTGCGCATTCCCATTTTTTAAGGTGGGTATTTCATTCCATCGGCATTTTTCCCGACCGATCTGAATCGGTTTAATGTGCACTAGGTTTACGGGATCCGTCAATTTGACGAAATTTAATCTTCGAAAAGAAATACCGAAAAAACCATAGCATTAATTTTAACCATTTTTGTATCGTAAATTAATCATTTCATCCAAAGAATTTGTACACACAATTATTGTTTCCTAAACCTTCTAATTTTTACAATCTGTATGTAGTGTACCTGTCTCTACGAAACCCGTCAAATTGACGAACTAGCTAATTTCATAAACAATCCTTATATATATTTGCTTCGTTGCAGTGGCAGTGTAAGGACGTTTTTCAAAGACAATGTGCAAAAGTTTCAGTTATTGTAGACAGTTTCCGCTCATTGTAAGTATCTACAATAAGGTAATTGAATTTGGGCACAGTATTTTTTTTTATTTTTACCAATCTCCCTTTTCTAGCAATCAATAGTAAATCCAGGAAATATAATAAGCATTGAACAAATTTGTCGACATCGATAAAGATTGTTCCGAGAATACCTTCAAGAAGATCAATATGAATTACGTCAAAACGAAGATGAGAGTGAAAGTTTGCATTGAAAGTGGAGAGATAGAAGGATCTTCGGATAGTGAAGAGGA